>NC_051154.1:383756034-383856033 GCF_013339745.2 Dermacentor silvarum | reverse complement strand
GTTTTCCTACGTCGGGCCTATCGAGAAAGAATTCATTGATGCGCATGCGTCTGAATCTCGGTTTATCTCTGTGGCGCTCATACTCATTTACTGCGTTTGTTCGTGACCACACGTTTCAGGAGATTTCTTCATCGATTTAAGCTCTGTGGTATGTCACTACGTTGCTGCAGTGCTCTGGATGCTCGCTCGTAGCGCTATCGTGAGATATGCGTAGGGGTCATAATTTCCTAGGTGATCTGCGGCTCCAATACCTTTCTGTTGGTATTTAGCTAGTAGGTTTCCTCCCTAGTTTTCGACGAATTGTTCAAGTGCTCTTTTTTCTGGTTCAGATACATTTATGCTGTCGACTGATTAGTAATTATCGAAAGTGGTTCCCGGCAATGTTCTTCGAGAATATCAAGTGAAGAGAGCGACGCATTTTCTAGAACAGTATTCCCCTTCAATAATACCTGAGGGTAAAAGAGCCAGGGCACATCTAACCTTAATTCTAAGACCTTTTGGGATTTTCCTGTGTTTATGCAGCTAGCGTAGGTTTTTAGGTGAATCTGTAATTTGTCTGTTGGCGGCGAGTTTGCGCGATGGAGAAAAGAGCGAGATTTGTGTTGTTGTGTGCTATCCATAGTGCGTGATAGTCTTTCTGTTTGGTTCTGGCAGACCTCCGGGTGAGGCATCTTTAGGTGGTGTCTTTTACTCTTTGTTGGTTTATCGAGGCCTGCACCGATGTCTGTCTGTGTACTCTGTCTGCTTATTAGTGTATGTAGCGTTTGCGTGAAGGCTTCGCGGTGGTTGTTGGGCTTCTGTATGAGCGGGTGTTGTTCAGGTGGTGTTGGTTCCGTGCCCACCGTTTGTGTAGATGCTCTTGGGTTCTAGCTTCGGTGGAGCGCGCGTGCGAGCTGGTGTTGACGGTTCCAGGCGCGTATTTCGTTGTTGTAGCTAACTGGGACGAGCTTTACTCGTGTTGTTGGCTGCGTCGGTTTACAATGAGTTCCTGAGCCTGTACTTGATGTTGTTAGCAATTACTTTGTGACGCCATAAAAATTGGGGGGCAGTCCGTCCCGGGCGAGCGAATGTCTGGGTCCTGGTGTATTTCAACGTGGTGGATGACATCGACGTTTCCGTGTTGCTGTCCAATGTCCAGCAGAAAATCATTGAGCTTACATGTCCCTAGTGCGTGAGCTAGGAATGTCTCTGATTGTTTAATAAGTGGCCTGTGCTTGTTTTCGATCCTGGAAGTACTGTTGTCAGGGTGATTTTTGCGTTTGGTCTGTTGGTGTGCAAGTCGTTTATCAGCGTCTCATGGCCTCAATTGTGTTGTCACCAGTGTCGTGGTTCAGGTCATTAGTCCCGCAGCGAATGATGAATGTGTGATGTGCTGTGGTGCTGCGGCAATGAGGTTTCGGATGGTGCGTGTCGTGGCGCCGCTCTCAAAGCTAATGTGTGGTGAATGTTGGCCTGGCGGGAAGTGTTCGTGAATGTACTTGTAACGACTGTCGCCGTTTTTATCTCGTTCCTAAAATACATAAGGTTCCCGTAGAAGAAATATTTACAGCATAAATTCCAGGCAGGCCTATAGTATCAAATAACAACACACCCACCGAGTCCCTATCTAAATTCTTAAATCACCATCTGTCAAACATCCAAACCACCCTACCATCATTTGTTCAAGATACGCCGCACTTCCTTCGAATTATCGACTCGATTAACGCTAACCAAAATTCTCTCCGACCATGCTATTCTAGTAACTTTAGATGTTTCTGCCCTTTATACTAACATACCGATGCGGGAAGGAATTGAAGCCGTGTCGAAGGCCCTCGCAATCAATCCTCAGGCACACGCTCCCGAAGTGTACCTGTCACTTCTAGAGTTAGTTCTTACGCTCAACTATTTCGAATTCGATTCTATTCACTACCTACAAACTTTCGGCACAAGCATGGGAACACCGTTCGCTCCCACGTATGCCAACATTTGCATGGGACAGCTTGAAGCAAACCTGATAAAATCATACCCTCTAAAACCCCACACCTACTTGCGTTACATTGACGACATATTCATAATATGGGAACACGGCACAAACGCGCTAACCGACCTAATTAGCCATTTCAACCACTTTCACCCGAGTATTAAGTTTACTGCTCACCACTCTCCTACACAGATCAACTTCCTCGACACGACGGTTCACACAGAAAATGGAAAACTGAGAACAACACTTTACCGGAAGCCTACGGATAGCCAGCCGTATTTAGACTAGACCAGTCATCACCCGCGACATTGCAAGCGAGGAATTTTTGTCGGGCAAGCGAAACGAATAAGAAGAATCTGTATCGACGACAACGATTATATCCACCACCTAAATGACCTTAAAGCAACGCTAGCGAAACGAAACCATCCACAAATTTCTCTCGACCAGGCTTATGACGTCGCGTCAAGATTAGAGAGGCAGTCGGCATTAGGTCAGAAACAACCTATACCAAAATCTGATAGACCACCAACTTTTATAACTAAATATTCTAACGCCCTCCCAAACATAAACAACATCCTACGAAAATACCCCCCAATATTATCAAGTAACGAGCGTCTGAGAAAAGCGTTCCCGGATGTACCAAGGGTTACCTATCGCCGCAACAGAAACTTTAAAGACATGTTGGTGCATTCAAAAGTCAGCCAACATCATTCCCCCGTTATAAAATCATGTTCGCGCCCCAGGTGCAAAACCTGTAAGCACCTTCAAAGTGACCTTAAAATTAAAGTACCGCAAATGGTTACACACACGAAGTGAAACTAGCTTTACTTGCACTAGCTCCGATGTAATTTGTATGCTTGAGTGTTCCTTCTGTAAGAAGCAATATATCGGTGAAACGGGACAATCAATGAACATCAGGCTAATCGGACATCGCGCGGACACAGCTAAAAAGCTTCCCAAAGCCGTCGCCGAACATTTCAACCAATCAGGTCATAACTTTGATGAACTTAAACTCTACATACTACAATCAAATTTTCGTACTGCACGAGACAGAAAATATAGAGAATCGTACCTCATTCATAAGTTCAATACATTGCAACCAATAGGCATGAATTTTTCAAAGGGAGCTTTAGAATCTATTCGCTATGCTAAATTGAAAAGCATAGGCAGCAGCACTTAGCGATTGTTCATTGAGTTGCTTAGGTGATTTTTTTGTTGATGCGATTGTCAATAATATGCCAACATCCCATTGCTTTCACTCAATCCTTTCGTCCTTTTATCTATATATCAACATCCCCCCACTTACCACTTTTTTGTGCGCCTGAACGCCATTTTTTCCGCCGCTACATTTATTCTCCCTGTCAGGCACGATAGTTCACTGACCTCCAGCCGAGCAGACCCCCCCCCCCCCCCCTTGTCCAGACCCCTTGCATGAAATAACAACCTGCCATGACACGTCAGCCTGCTAACACATGGCGCTGCCTCAAACTACTCCACCGACTGTCAGTAGTACATTATATTTCTTTTCAATTCTACACCCTCGCCGGTAACACACTATCGCTCGTTACCTCACCCACCCGCCTCACCTTCTCTCCCCTTTAGAAGAACCCTACCTATATATACTGTGCCGAGGAGAGCATATGTTGCCTTGAAGAAGACAAGTCCACTTGTCGAAACGTTGGCTCCTGCTTTCACCTTGTTCTCGTGTTACTCATCGCCTTGAATCGCCATCTCCCGCATTCCTCTTATAGCACTTGACGCCATACAAGCTGATAGCTTACCGCAGTTAGCGGAGGCCAGAGCCATATCCGGCAGCTTGTCAGTTGTCTTTCTGTTCGAACTGATACTCTTGAAAAAAATTGACCTGCTCCCCCTTTCCAACTCACCTACTGCCGCAAGCAGTGAAATTGCAAAATTAACCTCAGATTTAAAAGTAGTTGCTGAAAAGTGCGAGAATGCGGGAAATCACCTTCGGCGCTGCACCTTCGCATTTCCGGGCATTGCTGGCTTGGATCTTGGGCACAATCAATTGTCCCGGGTTGTGTTACTCTGCTCCGAATTTTTTGGAATAACGGTCTAGAGCAGTAACATAGAACTGGCACATATGCTAAGAGCCGCCCTGTTCTCTTAAAACTTGCTCTGTTCAAATATAAAGCTCAAATTCTTCCTGTATCTTCCAAGCTGACAAGTTGTCTTTTTCAATAAGAGAAGATTACTCGTCACGTGTCAGACTAGCACGCAGCAAATTTTACGCACTTGTTGAGCAATCTAACTCGGCTTTCCAAATCCGTTTTTATAAACTGGTCATGAACAACAAACGTTTCACCTACAAATCATGATACTGCTGTTGCTGCTGTTGAACTCAATTGATAGCAATCGAAAAAAACCGGTCATCTACTTTGCAGCAAACAGGCTTGTCCAGACGCGATTGTTGCCACCGCATACCAGACCATGACTGCCATCCTTACAAATGTACGCGGCTATCTTCCCAAGAAAGCTGCAATAGAAGCAATTCTGGAAGACAATGCCACAGATACCCCCATATTTACTGAGTGTTGGTTAACGCCGGAAGTTAGCTCTCACGAATTATTATACAATGCGAGAAGTACACTGCTCGCAGACTGGACCGAGTGGACCGCAGAAGTGGTAGTGTTTGGGTTTTGTGCAACGCAATGTGGTGTCTCCTATTGCGACTAAATGCCAGCATGACATGCTTTGCAATAAATTATCGCTTCCCTCTAACACAAGTATACGTATTGCTTGTTACTAACCGCTAGATTGTGATGACTCATTTACTACCGATTTGAACTCTGTGCACTTAGACATATGCTCACATTTTCAACCAGCGAATTTGGTACTCACCGGAGATTTCAACTTGCTTGACATTAACTAGAATAATTTTATTGCACCGTCCCACATTTCGAGAAGCTTTCTTGACCTTACTTTCATGTTCAACCTGACTCAGACAGTGACAGTGTTGACTCGTGGTACTAGAGCCCTCGACCTAATCCTGGTATCCAAGCCGGCACCTACACAACCCCTTCTATGCATTGATGACCTCAGTGACCCGAACATACTAATGTTTAACCTCTCAGTTGACATACCAACCCAACAAAAATTAAATACTTTCATCCGTGATTATAACAAATCCAATTTTCACAAAATTAACGCCGAACTCGAAACTTTCGTTTCACTGTTTAGTCATTCAGCCGCTTCTAAGACAATCGATAAAAACTGGTTGATTTTGAAGCAACAGTTTCCATCAGCTACTTAAAAGCATGTGCCGCTCGTTCGCATCCGTTGTGACGCTGATAAGCCATGGTTTACAAATTCCATAAGGAAGCTATCAAAGGGAAGTGCCTCTTCCGATATGCCAAACAAGCCAACTGCCTTTCTAAGTCGGATAAGTATTTCAAGATCTTTCATTCATACAACAGCATGTTAAAACGGTGATAGCAATAATTTTTCCATCTGGATTTGCTCAGCGTTCTTAATATGAACCCTCAAAAATTCTGGCGTCTTCCAACACCGAAAAAGTATGCATCATGCAGTATATCCCCGTGCTGCCGTTAGAGTTCACGTTTTCCTTCCGATTTTTGCTGCGAGGTAATTAATTCACACATCTTATCTGTCATCACCCGCGAAATCTCTCCTGGTGTTTCCTTTTTATCCATCGCAAACTGTCAAATGCCTCCAGGAGTATTACTATTACTACCGAAGACACAGATACGTTAACTGATAGTGGAAGGTCGGTGATCGGGTTAAGGTCAAAGCAGCCGACTGGAAACGCTTCCGAGAAGCCGCACATTTGTCGCTGGATGGTATCTGTGCCCTAAACATAGACATTCGCATACTTCACAGCTCTCCTTAACGATGCATCCAAATGCATCCTACAAACAAAAGGAGTGCCTACCAAAAGACGATTCCGTGGTGGAATGAAGAATGTAGGAAAGCACGTAAGCAGCAAAACTATGTGTAGGGACTCTTTTGCGCCTCTCCAACTGCGGAAAATGTAATATCAAGCATGAAAATTGCAAGGAAGAAGGATGCGTCAAGAGGCTAGGCGAGAAAGTTGTCAAAAATAAATTTACGGTTTAAACTCTTATACACACGTGAGAAAAGTATGAAATAAAGTTAATAGCATAAAAGGCCGGCAGTAGAACCCAATGCCTTTGGTAAATAGTGAATGACATAGTTTAGAAGACAAGGCATATTTTTTGTGTGCACGCTTTCAACACATTTCTAGTTCTTCTCACTATTCAGGAACAAAGAGCGAGCAGATGGACAATCTTTGGAACAGAAATGCGCACCAAATGAGGCGTACAACCGTCCATTTAACTTAACCGAGATCCAGGCTTCCGTGAACTGTTGTATGAGCTCTACTCCACGATATGATCAAACCAAAAAAACTCTCCAGTTTAAACGCCATTTGGTATTCAGGGTATATCCCGTCTGCTTGGAAAGAAGCTGGTATAATTTCACTTCTCAAAGAGGGCAATGGTCCCGTCATTATCCACCAGTTATAGGCCTACAGCACTGACGAGCTGCCTCTGCAAGCTGTTCGAAATGAAGGTAAGACGGCGCCTGCTGCACTTTCTGGAGAGCAATGAACTGTTCGGTCCACATCAATGCTGTTTCAGGGAGGACAGATCAACAGCTAACCATCAACTCCACATTGAGGCAAATATCAGGGACGCCTCCATTCCTAAACAATACCCTTATCTGCTTTTTTAGACATCGCGAACGCCTACGATATCACATGGGGCTTCGGAATGTTACATGTGTCGGCACTGGGTGTCCGCGTTCGCATGTTTAACATTATTGAAAGCTTCCTGTCTGACCGCACACTCCGCGTAAGAGTTCGCAATGCTTTTTCTAGACCATTCATCAACAGACTGGCGTACCGCAAGGCGGAGTGCTTAGCTGCATCCACACTCTTTGTTGCTATTTGCAAAGGGCAGGTGCAGCTTGGATTATATAAATTGTCTCAATTGGCAAATGAAAATGGATTCAAAGTAAGTACCCAGAAAAGCACTTGCGTACTCTTTACAAACAAGAGAGGAGTAACACCAGTGCCAAGTATTGCAATCAATGGGGATATGTTCGCTGCTCACAGCGAACTAAGTTTATAGGAATTATTCTAGATTATTCCTCATCTTAAGTATATCAGGATGAAATGTCTTAAGACATTTCTGTCGCGGATAACATGGGGTAGTGTGATCGTAAATATCTCCTAAACTTGCATGAGAGTCTTGACCACTTCCGCCTTGTCTACGGTGTTATAATCTATATATTCGCAACGCCAAGTTCAAAAAAAAATTCTAGACACTGTTCACAATCTCGGCATCTGCCTCGCAACCGCGCGTTCAGGACAAGTCCTATACAGAGTCTCTACATTGAGCTAATTGAGTGGTCTTGTCACAGACCCCGGTGAACGAGGCGCAGACGCCGGACCAAATTCCAAAGCCGACTTATTAGCTTCCGAAAATAATCCCACGAAAGCAAGGACAATTAAGAATGGGCCCTCTGGTGCGCCAGCGAACGCCGGTTGCTGTCCAAAGACCGAGTCAGAGCCCAGAGTTGTCAAAACACAACAAAATATATTCTTCACACAAGGCAGCTACACACACACTTGCACACTTAGGCTAGACACAACACAATACAAATCAGATGGGTACTAACAAACACAATAAAATAATTCACAACAAGCACTAAGAGTCCAACACGTAAAGTACAAAACTAATAGGAACACTAAGTGGCCAGTCGTATTCACCAGTGTTGGTTGGTCTTGGAGTCAGACGATCTCGGCGTAGCTCGAGCAAATCTCGAAGAAAGAACTTCTTCCGGAAATACAGACGCTCGATGAACTCGTCGACTAGCTTGCCGGGGAATCCCCTTCTTCCGCAGACGCTCGGTCTTCACGTTACATCACTTCACCGGTGCGGACTGAACTCTCGAACTCCTGAATTCCTGGATTCCACCATCTGATTCTCGCACGGTGGTCATATAGCTTTCACAGGCGTTCTCGAACATTCTTATCGGTGTCGTGATCTCGTAGCATGGCCAAAGCTTGGGAAGCTTCTACTCTTTTCTCATACCTTCGACCGCCGCTGTCGGAACATTCTCGAGGGGGGGGGGGGTGATGACTCATCCTGTTGGTGTATGCTCACGCGATAGTAATGCCTGTCGACTCGCCGGGTGAGAAGGTGTCTCGGTGCGCGCGTGTGCTCTCTCTCTCTCTCTCTGTGGTTAACGTCGCTTCGTCGAGTCTCTTCCAGACGTTTCGGCGCCGTTGTTAGCTTTGTTGCTTGAGGCGTATGCGCTCTCCCCCTCTGTTGAAGTTGCCGCGGGGCCGGCGTATTCTTTCGCTGGCTTGCGCGACACTCGGCGCGCACTTGGATTACGCGCTCTTTTGTGACACTGCCCCCCACTTTGACACTGCCCCCCACAGTGACACTGCCCCCCAAACACAAAAGAAGCGCGCACAAGAATCCACTACACACGAGTCCGTAAGTCCATAAATCAGTCCACCACAAATCACCACGTCACTCGCGATACATCGAATACAAACAAAAGTCACACAGGTACACTTGCATTACACAATAACACATCTCTCGCGTAACATGTACACTTGTACTATACAATAATACATATCTCGCGTAACAAGGCAAACATTTGAAATATAACATGTGGAACAAGTATACAAAACGATGACAGGGTAGTTTACAGAACACAAACAAATACATAAACATGATACATAAACAAACACTCGGTGCACTCAACCAAAACACTTTTCACCTCACATAATCGTCAACGGTTCTTAAATTTAAATTTCCTGTCCTTGGTTTTTCGATGTTGGTGTTTGACTTGGTTATGAGTCCCGGTCGATTTATTTTCGGAATTGGGCGTGGAAAGGGGCTGGAAAGGTCTTGCCTGGGCCTTCGCTCGAATTTGGAAGACAGCTGCCGCGTTGTTCTCGTCAGCAGTGAATGGTTTCCCGCGAGCTTCTCCAATCGTCGAGGGTTCGATCTTCGACTCTTCTTCCAAAGGTTTCGGATCGTCTGGGGCGCGAACTTCCTCGATGTTCCCTAGAATTAGGTCGTACAGTGGGCTGTCCATACAAAGAGCAGTTATACTGCCACTGTAGTAGGGTGTCTCGACCTCAATCTTGGCTTCGGCAAGTTTCCTAGCTGTACCATCGACCAGGTAAACTAGACTGGTTTCACTCGTGAGCTCTTTGTCTTTTGACTAAGTCCCTTCGCCCGATCACTGTGCTGGTGCCGGTATCTCGTAACACCGTGACTTATTTTCCTGCAATTTTCCACGCAAGTACAGGCATTCCTTTTACAGGAAATTCTGGGCGTTGTGTTATCACCGCATTAACGACCGGAATTCTTTTTCGGTCTCGAAGTTCTACAAAGCCGTCGTTTATGCCTTCTTCTTGATGTTTTTGGCGGGGCATACACACAGGATGCTTGGTGAGTTTCCTTCACTCCGTTGCGACATGAATCGGCTTTGTGCCCCGTTCGCCCACATTTAAAACATTTGACATCATTGGGGCGCGTAATATTGGTCCGACAATTGCTAGCATGATGGCCCAGTCGGTTGCAAAGATAACATCTCGGGACAGGCTTCTGAGGGTTTCTCCTTTCATCGGATGTCGGTTTCTTTGCGTCCCCTGGCTCCTCTTTTCTGATCTTCGAGAGATTGGTGCCTCCCTGTGCTTCCAAAAATTGGTCTGCCAATTCCAACATATCTTGAAGCGATTTAGCTTTCCTTTCTTTCAGATACAGTGACAGCCTCGGGTGACAACTGATGAGGAATTGCTCCTTGATCAGAAGCTCTCTAAGCGCACCATACTCCTGTGCAGTCTCTGAAAGTTCGGTCCACCTATCAAAATAGTGGCTGAGCCGCGCGGCAAATTGCGTGGCAGTCTCGCCATCGGCGGGCTTTCCAGTCCTAAACTTGTCTCGGAAACCTTCTACGGTGAACCTAAATCTCTTCAGTAAAGCGGCTTTCACCCTTCCATAATTAGAGGCATCGGTTGGCGCCAGCCTACCGTACACACTAAGTGCTTCGCCACTCAAACAGGTGCTCAATGCAGTGGCTCATTGATCCTCTGGACAATTCTGGCTTTTAGCAACTGTCTCAAATCTGTGCAAGTAAGAATCCAGATCATCTTTTCTTTCATCGAATGCCACAAGCAGTTTGCTTGGGTTCAGACGGAAGCTAGTTTCTTCCCTTTCAGTGCTATCGACCCTTGCCTGAGCGGGAGCGTGTGTGCGCTGCTGCAAACGAAGTCGTTCGAGTTCTAACTCGTGCTGTCTTTGTCTTTCTCTCTCAGCTATTTCAGCTTCCCTCTGTCGCTCCCTCTCCTCTCTTTCTTCTTTTATCTGTCGCTCCTTCGCTTCTCTTTCTTCTTTTCGATCCATCCCGTCTCTTTCTCGCTCCTTTGCTTCTCTTTCTGCTTTGGCCCTTTCAGCCGCTAGCCTCTCTCTCTTTCTAAAGCTTCTTTTTCCTTCTGGCTAACCCACTTCCGTAGTTCCGCTCCGGAAAGACCCATCTTCTCACCAAGGGCAACTAATTTCTCGAGATCCATGACGCCCTTCAAAAATCTAGCCGCGTGCAAAAAATATCTGCCTAGATTTCAACTGTCGAACTGCTCTCTGCACACAAGTTCACAAAACGTGGTGCAACACTCAAAATCGTTTACAATGGCAATGTAAACGACCCTAGGCTGTTTCTCCCTACTATGGACACACAATTTGCACCAGAAAGGTCCTTGTCGCGGACGCCAGAAATATTGTCACAGACCCCGGTGAACGAGGCACAGACGCCGGACCAAATTCCAAAGCCGACTTATCAGCCTCCGAAAATAATCCCACGAAAGCAAGGACAATTAAGAATGGGCCCTCTGGTGCACCAGCGAACGCCGGTTGCTGTCCAAAGACCGAGTCAGAGCCCAGAGTTGTCAAAACACAACAAAATATATTCTTCACACAATGCAGTTACACACACACTTGCACACTTAGGCTAGACACAACACAATACAAATCAGATGGGTACTAACAAACACAATAAAATAATTCACAACAAGCACTAAGAGTCTAACACGTAACGTACAAAACTAATAGGAACACTAAGTGGCCATTCGTATTCACCAGTGTTGGTTGGTCTTGGAGTCAGACGATCTCGGCGTAGCTCGAGCAAATCTCGAAGAAAGAACTTCTTCCGGAAATGCAGACGCTCGATGAACTCGTCGACTGGCTTGCCGGGGAATCCCCTTCTTCCGCAGACGCTCGGTCTTCACGTTACATCACTTCACCGGTGCGGACTGAACTCTCGAACTCCTGAATTCCTGGATTCCACCATCTGATTTTCCCACGGCGGTTATATAGCTTCCACAGGCGTTCTCGAACATTCTTATCGGTGTCGTGATCTCGAAGCATGGCCAAGCTTGGGAAGCTTCTACTCTTTTCTCGTACTTTCGACCGCCTCTGTCGGAACATTCTCGAGGGGGGGGGGGGGTGATGACTCATCCTGTTGGTGTATGCTCACGCGGTAGTAATGTCTGTCGACTCGCCGGGTGAGAACGTGTCTCGGCGCGAACGTGTGCTCTCTCTCTCTCCGGTTAACGTCGCTTCGTCGAGTCTCTTCCAGACGTTTCGGCGCCGTTGTTAGCGTTGTTGCTTGAGGCGTATGCGCTCTCCCCCTCTGTTGAAGTTGCCGCGGGGCCGGCGTGTTCTTTCGCTGGCTTGCGCGACACTCGGCGCGCGCTTGGATTACGCGCTCCTTTGTGACACGTCTCTTCACCTAGACCGCTTATATTGAAGTTTTAGATATTTTCTTTGGGTACATGCAAACAGTGAACACCTCCATAAATGATATGACCGCTGCCAGACTCTATCATAACCGATCTACAGCAAGAGAGTCCTTCTCGCTACGTCCGAGAAATCTCTTGTGAAGAAATGGATGTCCACTTTTTGAACATTCCCTGATGCCTCCTACAAAGCTGTTACCACCATGGCACTAGCAGCGCATAGATTGTGACATGTCATTTTTCTCGGTCACAAAGCATGCCCCGGAGACACACATTAAATTGCACTTGCTCAAACTCCACGCAAAGTGCTCGTGCCCGGAATATTATGCTGATGCGTCACGGTAGTCACATGCAAATGTGTCTTCTGCAGCACTTCGCCCATCCCTCTCTGAATCGGATGTTCTGAATCCTGAAACTAGAATATACATAGCCGAGGCGTATGCAGTATTGGCAGCTATCAAAACCATCAATAAAACGAAGACTAAAGAAGCTACTAAAGAAGATAATTTCCAATAGAATCAGGGCAACACTTGACTTCAGCCAACCAAGAGAACAGGCTGGCTTCAGGAAGGGATATTCTACGATGGATCATATCCATGTCATAAATCAGGTAATCGAGAAATCTGCGGAGTACAATCAACCTCTCTACATGGCTTTCATAGATTATGAAAAGGCTTGTGTCAGTAGAGATACGAGCAGTCATAGAGGCATTGCGTAATCAAGGAGTAGAGGAGGCATACGTGAATATCTTAGCAAATATCTACAAGGATTCCACAGCTACCTTGGTTCTCCACAAGAACAGTAGAAAGTTACCTATCAAGAAAGGGGTCAGGCAAGGAGACACAATCTCTCCAATGCTATTCATTGCATGCTTAGAAGAAGTATTCAAGCTCTTAGACTGGGAAGGCTTAGGAGTGAGGATCAACGGCGAATATCTCAGCAACCTTCGGTTTTGCAGATGACATTGTCCTATTCAGCAACAATGGAGACGAATTACAACAAATGATTGAGGATCTTAATCAAGAAAGTGTAAGAATTGGGTTGAAGATGAATATGCAGAAGACAAAGATAATGTTAAATAGCCTGGCAAGGGAACAAGAATTCAGGATCACCAGTCAGCCTCTAGAGTCTGTAAAGGAGTACGTTTATCTAGGTCAATTACTCACAGGGGACCCTGATCACGAAAAAGAAATTTACAGAAGATTAAAATTGGGTTGGAGTGCATACGGCAGGCATTACCAAATCCTGGCTGGGATCTTACCACTGTCGTTGAAAAGAAAAGTGTACAATCATTGCATTCTACCGGTGGTAACATATGGGCCAGAAACTTGGAGGTTAACAAAGAAGCTCGAGAACAAGTTAAGGACCGCACAAAGAGCGATGGAACGAAAAATCTTAGGACTAACGTTAAGAGACAGGAAGAGAGCGGTGTGGATCAGAGAACAAACAGGGATAGCCGATATTCTAGTTGACATTAAGCCGAATAAATGGAGCTGGGCAGGCCATGAAATGCGTAGGATTGATAACCGGTGGACCATTAGGGTTACAGAATGGATACCAAGAGAAGAGAAGCGCAGTCGAGGTCGGCAGAAAACCAGATGGGAGGATGAAATTAGGAAATTTGCAGGCGCAAGTGGGAATACGCTAGCGCAAGACAGGGGTAATTGGAGATCGCAGGGAGAGGCCTTCGTCCTGCAGTGGACATAAAAATATAAGCTGATGATGATGTTGATGATGATGAAAGAAGCTACTATATTCACTGTCTCTTTAAGTGTCGTAAGATCCATACGGTCGCTCATTAAACATAAAAATCCTGTACTTAATGATCTTTTACTCACTCCTTCCTACAAGCTGTATCTCTAAACGGCGTATCATAACATGCTGGGTGCCTGAACTTAGAAGTGTTGGGGGCAAAGTACTTGCAGACGAAACCACCCGGTCTACAGCGACAAGACCCAGAAACATCTATAGCTGTTGCTGCGTTAGACTTGAACCCTTTCTTGCGGAAAAAGCTCCGGAGCTATTGGTAGCGCTTATGGGACACTGAAATATTATATAAGTTGCATGTCATTAAACCACAGCAAGGAACATGGCCACCTATATCTAAAATACGATGAATCTAGGTTATCATCGGTGAATATAGAATCGGCCACACTCATAGCTCACATTCATACCTATTGACCGCTGGTGAGCCCTCTATCTGTGGTAAATATGGCGCGACGTTGACTGTCCTCCATGTGTTGCTGAAATGTCACGAACTAGAATCTCACGGGAAAAAAAATACAGTTTCGCTTACCACACCGTGAACAAATTCCACCATACACAGCAATGCTTGTAGGAATTGACCCGCTCTTGGACAATAAATTTGTCTGAGCTTTTTAAATGATGTACGTGTACTGCATGTTATACATGCAAGTCGGCTTCATAATAGATTCTGCTGTGGTATTAGAAATAATTAAAGCACATGCTTCCTGGCCCTTGCTCCCAAAGGCCCGGGTCAGGCATTAATGCTGCTTGCATATTCTCACATCTTTCTTTCATTATCACCTCTTAACATATATTTTGTGGCCATAGCTCACCTTCCTGGTTATTGACACATTGTTAGCACATACATATTATACGCATATATACATCGACTGATTTTAGCCCTCTTCACAGCCCCGTTACATCCTTGACATCATGTACAGCCGCCCGCATTGTTAGCTATATCGCGCGAGCGTCCATCACGCGTCATTTTAGCGTCTTTAAGCTGCGATAATCAGCGAGACCGCCAGAAGTACTCTCAAGTGCACTAATCCCTCTCCTGTGCAAGAATAGTCTAATGCCATGTTCCCTTCAGGGCGACGTACGAACATATTATAGTGTCCTCGCGCGATATAGCTAAAAATGCGGGAGGCTGTACATTGTCAACTTCTCGCACCGTGTGTTTGGCGCTCTTTGGCCAGAATTGGCCCTCGCGCCACGGAAACCCATTAATCAATAAATCAAGCTCACTGAAAACCTCAAAACTTCAAGTGCTCCAGGACCAGATATTATAGCCGCTGTGATAATAAAAGGCACAAAGCTAAAAACCAACCGCTACATGCAAGCTGTTTTCTGGCAGTCAAATGAAAACAGTTCCCTTTCTAGTGATTGAAAAATAAGTAAGGCTGTACCAGTATTCAAGTCTGGTGAACGCGCAGATCCTTCGACATATCGTCCAATCTAATTAACCTTCATCGCATGTAACCTCTTGGTGCACATATTTTATTCACACGTCACATTACATCCTGATAATAATTTCCTTTTCTAGTGACCCGCGAAAGCGGAAGGCCGCGAAAGGAGCCCGCGAATACAGGCAAAGTGCCTCGTGGGGCCAGTCGCGCGGCAATCTTGCGTGTAGTCGCGGGCTTCTTTCGCGCTAGGAAAACCACTTTTATGTAGCACGTATTGAGCTAGCAACAGAAAGCTGTAACGCGAGTTTTTCATGGTGTAGTACAATTTTCTCATTTAGAAATTAGACGGAATGCAAGACTAACATGATTATCTGCAAGCGATGGCAAACAACATTACCTTGCTTCTCTCCAGCTAGGTGCATGCTAGTCAGGACAGCCTGTATATATCAGCGCTATACATGACGTCACCTGTTTCTCCAAGTATCAATGTTATTTTTTATCGAAAAAGTAGAGCAGCATTCTCCTCCGTTTCTGCCACATCCTTAGTACATTCCGAGAGACACTATCCTGCGAGCAGTCGGTCAATCTTCGTGCTTAGCCTTCAGATAGCGTTAGAAAGTAGCCAGATGTGGCACGCGAAATTTCAGTGCGACATTCAATACCGCGAGAACAACCGCACCAAAGGCCTAATACGTCATCAGTTATGCACGGCATGAAAGCTATATACAGTAAATATCATAGCGCGCAGATGCCATCTTACGAAGGGGCAGCTCAACGAACTTTTTATTGCCAGCTCAATGCTGCCTTTCTGTTTGAGGGATTGGCCGCGAAGTATACGGCATAAAATAATGAATTGTTTTTAAATTATGCATGTGGACTTGCATGATGAAATTTCTGCTTTAATGTTTCTGCAAACTTATAGTTGCTCACAAATATCATGGACAGTTCTCTGGCGAATCAACTTCAGCCTTGCTTTGCTTATACCATCGTGCGGAATATTTCAAGTACCAGGGCACATGTAAATTCATATGATATACAACACGTTGCACACTTTTCAGTCGGTTCATATTATTAACGATTCAGTAACGAAAACCTTCATTTATACGCCGTGTGCTTCCGAAAATTCTGCAAAGGACATAAATATCGCACACTTATCAGGGAATCTACGGGTACTACCTAGACAGTCGGATCCTTTTTCAAACACGGAGATGAATTGTTTTATTTACTTTTGTGTGTGTAATAGAAGTAAGACATCTGCAAATCTGAGGACGTCTAAGCACTTCGTATGAGTTGCGAATGCGAAAGCATTGATGTCCAACTGAACGCCGCTCAGTGGTCCTTCGAGTTTTCCGCTGCGAGTAATGTTTTCGAGTTTTGCTATGGGGAATGTTGTCGAGTTTTCCGATTAAATTGGTGCAGGTTATTATTATTTTTTTCTGTGTACACTTTCTACTTGAGCATGCTGACTAAAGACCGGAATCATGTGGACGATATTGCTGAGAAATCAAGGATGTCACATGCCACCGACACCCTGCGCGACGAGAGACCGAGAAAACAGCAGCGACCACCAAGGCCAGCAGGGCAGCTAAGGCTAGTAGAGGTGAGAGAGAGAGAGAGAGAGAAACGGGACGCGCGCTGGCTACGAGTGCGAGACGACGGCACCCGGACGCGCACGTCTCGCGACTGCCTTGCCGACGACAACCCGTCTCGCCGCACGGCGTCGCGTCTCCGTATCTGCTCCGTCGAAACGTGCTGGTCACGTGGCGTCGCGGCGATGCCCTCTCCCCTTACGCAATACCCGGCACGCTAAGGCGGCAGCAGGTGTTCCGATTCGCCCCCTGTGCTCCATCGAAGTGCACCCGTGACGTAGGGTCGGAGCCAATGGGAATTTAGGTGCCGCTTCGCTGCTACAGAGATGGGCTTTTAACAGCGGAGCTGTTTAAGCTCTTGGTTAGGCCGCGTAGTGCAAACAAGAAATGTGGGCCGATCCTGGAGGTAGCGCAGAAAGGGTCCAATCGCAATGGCACATACCTCTGTGAATTAGCGAAGCTATTTAAGCTCGAGGATGGTCCGTTCAGTGTACGCCGCAAAGCCTCCGCCTGGCCATGACGTCAAAAAGCGTCGCCTAGCAACGCTTCGCCCCAGCTGCGCCGACCGCGCCGAGCCTTGTCACAGCTGCGTCAGCCATGACGTCATCGCGCGCGCTGCATGGCTTCGCCTTAGGTTTGCCGAGCCATGACGTCACCGCGCCCTGCGGAGTGGTGGCCGCGGCTGCGCAGACATGGAGCTAAGCCGTGACTTCACTGCGCCGACCCACGGGATATGTTGCTCCGCGTCGCCGCCGCGACGACACCAATTCTCCGCCGTCTCCACGCCGAGCACATCGCCGCGAAGATGGGGTGGCTGAAGAAGAGCGTCACTCCAGAAGAAGAGGAAGCGCGGCGCGAAAGCCGCCGCGCCGCTACTCGAGAGCGAGTGAAACGACTTCGGTCCGATCCCGAGTATCGCACCGCCGAAGCGATGGCGAAGCGTCGGTGATTCCCAAAGACCCGGAGTTCCGTACCCGCGGAAACTGAGCAAAAGCGTTTGAGCGTCCAGTAGCGTCCAGATACTTTAATGTCCGAGTGTTCGTTGCTCCTTGGGCTGTCGATGATTCCGGGGTGATTTTGTGCAAAACGTGGCCGAGTCTCGAAGCATAAACTCGCTAGTTTAACCAAGATAAGGCTAGGTGGGGTCGCCAGCTTCAATGTTTGCCCAGTCTTCGCACCAGTAGTTTGAAGCTGCCCCTAGTTTTTTTCGCTCAATGGGCCATTTGATGCTTTCGCATCGATGGAAAGAAATATCACCTCAGATTTCAGTTATTCAAGCAGCTGGCCTCTCACAACGGACAGCAACATTTTGTAACGTGCACATCATCGACTTCTGCAGAGCATTGCCGGATATTCTCTAAAAAATACTCGCCCAGACCTCTCAGAGTCTGGGCGTGGCAAGTGGCAAGCGCAATTGTGGCGACATAGCTCAGTGGTTAGCGCGTCTTGCCTTCAACTGTACATTTACGCAATGTCATTGTAGATTCGCAAGAGTGACATGTAGTGGGTGTGGTGGGCAAAGTTTTGGTGTTCATCTTCGTATGATGATGGGGAAGCCGAAGATAAACAGATGGTGTGAAGCGGAGACGACGATAGCAGGTGAATGATGAAGACGGAGTAAAACGAAAGACGGACGGATGAGACGGACACGCTAAAGCGAGTATCGTGCTTTCAAGTATTTCGTTACTCAGAAATACAGCTTTCTGCCGTCGTCTTAAAGGACTTAAGTTCCGCTTAAGTTAAGACGTAATAGTTCCGCTGAACTATTACGTCTTAAAGGACTGTAGCAATGAAAACACAGGTTCGTATTCATATATAGCTCTTACGCTATACTTGCTCGTGCGAGCAAATTCCAGACAAACGGAATGCTAGACTTATCTTTACGATTGGCTGGTCGCTTCTCATAATATAACTTACGAACGAAGAGCTTTGTGAATTTGGGTGAACAAGAAGCTAGTCTACACAAATGGCATCTACCCATCACTAGGTAATCTCTATTGAAAAAACTGTCAGCCCTTCCACTAGGGTGGAGAAGGAATACCAGCGAAGCTGTCCTATGGTGCGAATTGTGTATTTCCAATTATGACTATTAGGATGTTATGGTGTAATTGGTTATTTCAACTATTAAAGAATGAGAAATATATATGATCCGGTGGTTTTCATTTATTTTGTGACCACAGGGACCATGGCCTTATGGTCGCTACGGTACACCGCCATAGGGTGTACAAAAAGGTTGGCACGTTCATCATAAACACGTCACCAACGCCGCGCGCGTATGACGCCGTCACCGTCGACAACAGTTCTGCGCGTTGCGAAGCATCAATTGCGATAGCAAAGTAGTAGCGAGCTATACGGAGTAAGGATAGTAGTTTTATCGGCTTTATAAACTCGGACACATTCGCTTACTAACTGAATTAACAAGGATGGTGTCAACGCGCATACGCAAACATGAATAGATCACACTCGATGACCGCACCCAACCACTGTCAAAACGCTGGCGTGAGCAAGCGCGCCAGCAGCAGTGAGCGAAGGTTCATGCGGTCTATCGTTTCAACGGAAACTGAGCGGCAAAAGCACAGTGCATACAAAGGTAGGAGCCGTGTTGGAGTTCGCTTTCAAGATACGGTGCGCGTGACCGCGCGTCGCCGCGCAAAGTACAAGTACGCAGTTAATTGCTCGCAGAGCAAAAGCCGCACTCCCTCCCTCCCGCGCTGCCTTCCCGCTTTCCTCCTTTCGCGTGGGTGATTAAGTCGCCAGTTCCCCTTGCGCCCGGTCGCAAGATACGCATTTGGTTCCGCAGCTAAACGTCGCCTTCCCTCCATTCCTCCCTCCCGTCCCACCACGCCCTTTAGCGCAACGAATAAAGTCGCGTTTGCCCTCCACCGTGCGTTCGCTCCCCGTAAAAGCGCGCGTCCCTTGCGCGCTTTCACTCGCACACACAGCATAATGTCAATGAGTTTTTTTTCTTCACGCGGACACGACCATCGAAGACTGAGCTCTTAACAGCTTCGCTGTAAAAATAATTAGGCGCAACATTCCTTTACGTTCTCAACGTTTGTTTTACGAAATTATGTGCAAGTAACCTGAAATGTGTTTAAATATATATACATACACGTATATAATGTACCCAATAAATCTAAAGCGAATATCCTATTTATACCAACTAGTCAAGTCTATTATAATTTTGGCGCGCGTTGGCGTGTATGGGCACTCGATTAAAAGTATACCGCCACATTCTTCTTCAGCTGCATTCATTAAAGTGACGCTTCCGAGAGACATACCGAATAGCTCTCCAAGTATCAGGTGTATTGTGCTATCTTCTAAATTCTGAATATTTGGCCTGCAAAAAACAAGCATTGTATTAGATCTGAGCTAGTTGGTTCTTGGCTAAGGCGAGTATAACAGCCGAACTGAGTACAAGGGACTAGAGCTACAGAAGCCAAACACTTCACATGTCCCTAATAGAATTGCTAAATGACCCAACCTCCCGCACTTCGTGGCTGAGATGATATAGCTCACAATATAACATGTCCAGGGTTCCCATGGAACTACATCTAAATAGAAGAAGTATATAAAATATAGGTGATTCCATCACCTCCTGGGGCCGAGTGTCGCCACTTAGCGGAAATCGGGGTTCTAGCTATTGCATAGCAAACCGAACATAAAGGCCATCATCGTCAAGTGGAGATGAAGCGCAGTTTGAAAACAAAACAGCGAGGTGGACGCGCCTACGAGCAATTGACTGCGATTTTCAGCGACCTTCGCTACTGTTTTATATTGCCAGGTTTGGAAAAGGCACAATTATTTCATGAGTGTCTGAAGGCTCCACGCAACCAGCCAAGTTTTCGACAGGGATTTTTTGGACCTAGAGAACCACAATATGCTTTCCAGTCTTGCTTACAAATCTCCTCGAGGTGTCGAAGTACATGCCGTTTGGTTCGGTGGGATGCAGACGAGTCCTATCGCGACCTTGTCGTGTTGTAGTTTCAGCCCAGCAGCGGGTTGCATTGAGGTGTCCGTATTGCGCCTCACTCTGTGATGTAGGTTTTGGCATGATGACACACCATGTCTTTGGAATTAGGTATGGTGCAATTACGCTTTCTCTTTCACGCGCTTTCAACACATTGAAAATGCACTTTATATTTCGAGTGGATGCCGCTGCGTTGACCATTCACCGACACTAGGAGCACGCACCAATCTGTACAAGACACAGAAAGCGCGAGTGAACAACGGAACTTTTTCTTAGCTTTGTATACGCCGGGACATGGTCAATTCATTACATTTCTACGTCTACACACAAACACGTGGTACAAAAAAGACTTCTCGAAAGAAAGCAAACAATGATGTCCATACAGGTACTATGCAATGCACTACAATGACAAGATGAAGGAATTGTTGAAACCATGCGTGTTCGTGTTGATCAGACAAAAACAGCCGTCGAAATGGCCACAGATGCATGGTCAACAATGTGACACGTCAATGATAACAGAAGCTGAAATATAGCAGTACTTGTGTTTGTTACCTAGTCCCGAATACTACAAACACCTCACTCACATTAGACGAGCATCATCGAATGCGCCCGCGTATTGCGGACGTGTTTTGTATCAGTATGCCTTTTTGTTGCAGGTGCTGTTTTTGTTTTCTGGACTTGTGTACAGCTTATTCTCACTGATTTCAGCGCATTGCCTTGTAGCATCCTCCATGCTACTGAGCGCTTGTTAGCACTCTCCATTGTCTATATTCATAACAGTTAACATCTTAGTAATGCGCGCCACATTATTGAACTTCTTAGCGAATGTATTACTTATATTTATTTGTCTTGGTGTCGGGGTAAATTGCATTCCCTCGGACGTGAAACAAAAAGGCCAGAATGAAGGACTCTGTCTAGGGTAGACAAATATAGTGCGGTGTTTGTCTACTTTAGAAACAAGTGAGCGAAAGCCATCATGTTCTTCCGGATATCTTTCCAAAGCTTTATGCTAGCTTTATATTCCAATAATGTCATATATGACCTGACCCACTTCAGTACGCTGTCCCAGCTTATTCCCATCCACCAAAATGGTCTTAGCGGTGTTTATGCTACATAGGTTGTAACGGATATGGTCGCACTACATTTGGGGAAAACAAAATGAATTATCTTTCCAAAGTGTTTTCACGGAAACAGCCTTAAAGAGGTCCTGCAACACTTCTTACGGTGGTCGGAAAATTCATTCTGGAAATAAAGGACACTAGTTTTTAAATATTTCGCAGTAAAAAGTGTTTCAATGCGTTCATTATTAGCAGAGTTATTGGCAATCACCGTTCATCGTTCAACCCCGCCATGGTTCTGCCACTCCTCCTGCGGAGGCTAAGGCGCAGCGAGGCGGTGCCCGCACTGGTTTTGATGTTCACATAAACATCACTACTTCAGATTTTTGCGTCTACGACACGCTAAACTTATTTAGGAACCTAAGCCAAACTCAGAGGCAGTCCCTCAACTAAACGATGAGTTAGTACTGAGTTTACATGCTGCAGTAGCAATGACTGTTGCTCTAGCTGTTGCGGTAAACATGGTCATGGCCGCATCCGAACGTAGTAGCCGTGACCTGCATGATTAAATGTCTTAAAGTAGTTAAAAAAACTGTAGGGTTTTATCTGTGGCCGACGCGCAGTGTATGCGCCATGCCAGAATCCGTACGGGCTCGGTCGTGTTGCTTACGCGACAATGCGCACCGCGTTGCGACGGCGGATAAAGCGCCTGACGGGTGAAATGGGCTTTGACCCATACACCGACGCACCGGTGCCCAAAGGAATGCACCAAAGCGATGCCCCCCAGGTGCTCTAACCAGGCTTGCCGAAGTTGCGCAGATGACGGCTGCTTAACACGGGAAGTACGATACTGAATTTTTGTGCAGATATTTCCAACACCGTCATAGTTCATAATTTTTTATTACGTAAAGTATCATGAACATTGTTACCGTTGCCGACATTTCTGTGGCAGTTCATAATGTTATTGGTGATTGCGGTGCTTTCACACATCCAGGAAAAATTCGTATAAGGTCCCCTTTGTGTCATCATGTGTACTTTATGAAATGAATAGTTAGAAGGAAATCCGCCTGGTCGTGAGGAGACATTGTAAGTAGTTGAAAGCTTGGCGCCATCACTAAAATTTGAAATAAAAAGGCGTTTCGGGCTTTGGCTCGGGTTTTCAATGGATATAACGGGCCCATCGCCCACTTGCGGGCACAGAAACTGAGGTACGCTCTGGGGAAAGTAAAAGACACACTTTCTATTAGAAAGGTTGCCGGGAGATATATAGAGTACCCCTTGCGAAGAATGCGATTGTGTTTGTAGCCGAAACAGGCAATTTCTAGCAAAAGAGTAACAAGAAAGAAGTACGTAGCGTCAAACGTACTGACCGAACACGCCGAAATGACTAATCGTGGAATCAGTTGGGACAACGCAAGAATCATCGATCAAGAAAACAATTTCGCTTCGCGAATTCATCTTCAATCTCTGATCATCCAGAAAACTGAGTGCACACTCAATCGCAAATACGGCAACTTTCCCCACATGTATGCACGGTATTTACGCCACGTCTTGAAACGTACATAATCTGATTTTCTACTAGTTCGTCGTCATTGTGAACAAAACTCCCGTGCAGGAACCGAAACGTCACTTACACCTAAGCTGTTAGCCTCCGGGTGGTCGGCATGTTCCATCCGTGAACAAAAATCATCATCAGCAGCAATGAGTCATACCCCCTAAGCAACCAAAAATGCAATGGCTCATCCTCCTCGAAATGCACAGGCTCCAAGCAATCAGCAAAGTGAAGCAAACAGTGCCTACATTTATTGGAATCGCGCATACAACGTACAGAACAGCGTACGTTTCAATAAAGAACAAGCTCAAACAAGCATTTATCATCGTCAGCAATGGCTCATACCCCCGTAAGTAATGGCTCATACATACCGCTGTAAGGCAGAGGCTACAAGCACTCAGCGGAGTGAAGTGAACAGTGGATACATTGATTGGAACCACGCATGCAACGTACAGAAGAACGTACGTTTAAATAAAAAACAAGCTCAATACAAGCATCTATCATCATCAGCAATGGATCATACCCCTAGAAGCAAGCACAAAAATCCAATGGTTCATACCCTCGTTAACAAGCAAAAAATGCTAGGGCTCATACCGCCGTAGGGCAGAGGGTACAAGTGCACAGCAAAGTGAAGCGAACAGTGCATACATTCATTGTAATCACCGATACAACATACAGAACACCATACGTTTAAATAAATAACTAGTTCAAAAGAAGCATGCCAACAATCACTAAAACATTGCATACCCCCCTCAGCAGTTGTTTGATGTTTGATGTTTATTCTGCTAAAATGCATGCAAAAAGGTGGGTACGATATTGTACAGAAGAAGGTTCCATAGTGAAAACACTGTAAGGGGACCACCTATAGTATTGTGTAAGAAATCTAAAACAAAGCAGCGAAAAAAATTGTAGTGGTTGCTTTGCAACCGCTACGCTGAACATCCACTTACGCAGGGCCGGGATATCGAGTATTTTTTTTTTTGTTTCTAGTTATTATTGTGGGCGTCCAATTTTAAGCTACTGACAATGCGCAGTTTACATGGCGGGGCTTCGACGAAAACATAGGAAAGGATGACCGATATTTACCGCGACTTTACCTTCCCCGCAGCATGAAAGTGAGTAATATTTGGCTCTGGTATTCAGAGAAGCATTGTCCCACGTCTAATAAAATTACTATGCTCAAGAAGGGCTGCATATGGAGTTAACTACAGGGAGGTAACTACAGAACCTTCAATACCAACCACATGCATAGTTTGCGGGAATTACTGTGACATTCTATTAGAGATAAAATCATTAGTCAACTTACATTGTTCTTGAAAGACGTGTTCAGAGGAGTGACCCGTTGATTCAAGTATTTTTATATAGCAGTATGAGAGAAAGAAAGAACAGAATTACGAAAGATTAAAAATGAAATTCAAGTACCTGCTGTCACAGAATGCAGAAATATCTTGCCGAAGCATCTTCGCTCGCATATAGGCTGACTGTACGCAGGTACTGCAGCAACAGAGAACGCAGATGTATGGTTTCGCAGGCACACTTTCCACATGGCCTACATTTTCCAGCTGTACATTTACCAAGGCCCTCCTTTCAATTGCGACAAATAACACCTGTTCTGTAGCATAGTTTCGGAGCAGTAGCGCACAGAAAGCCAGAAGAGAACCACTGCTGGACTCATTCATGCACGTGCTCGCAAATCACCTACTTCATGTTTTTTTTTTCTATAGCCCTAAATACGCTTCGCAGCCAGCCAATCGATATAACATAAGCGTCATTGCACCGGTGTGTTAACGCTGGCACAAGTTGCGGGCTGCATGTTTTTTTGAAATTTATTCTCTCTCAAAGCCAAGATTATGAAATTTATGCTCTCTCAAAGTCCCAAGCCCGGACTGCCCCCTGTGTGGTGCTTATGCGGATTTCGAGCATGTCCTGTGGGGCTGCGCATCTGCCGGTCCCCCTTTCACCCAAGAGGAAATGATGATGCTTATTAAGGCCCAGGATCAGACCTCTCAAATGCTGGCAGTCCAGAGGGCCCGCGAGAGGGCCATCAGGTTTGACCTGATGGTCCCCGAGTGGGCCTAGCCAGGTGACGTCGACTTTACTCGCGTCTATTGTGGACCCAATAAAGTTCACTCACTCACTCACTCACTCTCAAAGCCAAAACATGAACAGGAGTGGGTAGAATATGCTAAACAATCATAACAAAAATAAAACAATGTTACAATGAAGCGCTGTTAGAAATATTTATGGGCAATGGCTGCCTTGAAAACATTGATGTCAGTGATCGTGGCGATGGAGGCTGGGAGATGGTTTCATTCTGAACTTATTCAGAATGGAACCGTAACCTCGCGCTTAGCAGTGCCACAGCCTAGCCGCTAAGCCATCGCGGCAGGTATATTTAAAAGTGAGGTTAAGGGTGCTTAGCTTCAAAAGTAGTAACAAATGACAAGATTAGGCAAACGCTTTCGCGAAGTCGAGAAATACGCAATCCACAAAAGGTGAGCGGTCTACAGCAGATATTAGATCATTTGTGAAGGAAAGTTGTGTCTCGCACGACTTTTTTTTTCTGAAGCTCTCTTGGTTAGGGCAAAAAAAGTAGTTGCTTTCCAAAAATTTTACGACTTCACTGGAAATAACATGCTCCCTAAGTTTGCAAGGTACACTGGTTAATGATACAGGTCTGTAATTGTTTGGATTGTGCGTGTTACCTCACTTGAAAACCGGCACCACCTACTCCACCTTCCAACAGTCCGGGAGTTCAAATGTTTCTAAAGACCGCGTAAATATTTTTGCCAACACAATGAATGAATATACTGCAGTATTTTCAAGAAACTCTAACTGTGGTATAATACGACCATGACCTGGAGACGAATAGTTGATATATTTCATTTAGATTGCACAAGCCAACGCAGTCAAAAACAACAGGATACATTAGAAAGTAATCACAAACAGCAATATCAGGCAGGCGGGAAAACATCGAAATAAAAAAGAGACCGCCCCCGGAATGTGTGTGATATACCCTAAGAACGCTAAAACATTAATAACAAATCTTCTAAATGATTAGGCTTCTTAAGGGAGGCTTCTCGCATGCATCGTAAGAGCCCTGAACGACTGTTCCTTGAGGCAATTAACTGTCGATGCAGAATCTGCTTGGCTTAGCTGCACTGGCCTGGAATTAGCTTCACCCACATCTAGATGTCATTATGTACGCACAAGTTGTCTTATTGTCTAGAGTTATAGTGCGGTCTTGTACTTTGAATTGTTTCCTGTGAGGCCATAAATTCGGCCGCTTATTGAAAGTGTCCTCACTGTAGCAGTGAATAATTGAAGTGGTGCAATCTTTTCGTTTCCACAATTTTGTAGCATACATTGATTTTCGCATTGTAGTCGTAGAAGTTTAACTGTCCGTGGTTTCCCTTCTACCTATACTGTGCACCCGCTTAACACTTCTAGCCGTTACTATAAACTTAGTCTGAAAAATATCGTTAAAGACTTTGTCTTTCAGGCGATTGGAATTTGCGTCGGTTTTCTCAGGCAAGACAAGAATAACAAATTTCCGACATTTACTTCGGTCTTCAATGTTATTCAGCACATTTTTCTGGTCAATCATTACAATTTCGAGTTGAAAGTTTGCGTTCTAAGTTGTGCAATTTCTTCGGTGTATAGGAATAAAATGCCTAATGTATGTCTTAACCTTTATCATGCTAACTGAAACGTGGTTGAATCCAGATAAAGCCGATCACGAGGTTTCCCCCCACTTATCAAAACTTCACCCTATATCGACATGACAGGAGTGGTAAGAGAGGAGGTGGCGTCCTCATTGCTGTAAGAAGCACATTGTCACCTTCACTTATCTTCCATGATGATCACCTTAAATTTTCATTTGTCTGCGTTCACAGCACATCGTGTACGGAGACAAATGAAAGCACAGCAATTGGTCCTTCGTATCTGCTATCGGCCTCCCCAATAGGCAGGTGTTCTTTTGCGATCACCTTTCCAAGAGCCTTATTAAAATTAAAACACAGTTATACAGCGCACCAATCTACCTCTTCGGTGATTTTAATTACCCTGGCATCAACTGGACCTTGCTCTCCGTCCCGAACAGTTCACCGTCTAACGAAGCGGAACAATTCCTCGAGAAAGTGCAAGACTTTAATCTGCAGCAAGTTGTAACACACCCTACTAGAGGCGAAAATACACTGGACCTTTTATTAACATCCAATCCTGATGATGTTACCGGAATCAACACGTTACCAGGTATTAGTGACCATAATCTCTTGCACATCTGTATTTCACTCCCGATCAAAAAGCGATCGCCTATGAATAAACTAGTTGTTGACTACAATAGAGGAAATTTGGACGCTATTAGGCATGAACTTGGGATTTTCCGCGACAGTTTTGAGCACTCGTATACGACTCGATCCGTTAATACTAACTGGGAGTTATTCAAGAACGTACTTCTCAATTTAAAAAATAAGTACATTCCAACGATAACTGTTAAATTAGATTCCAACAACCCCTGGTTTTCCAAAAGTCTCAAGTCTCTCTTGAACAGGAAAAAACCTCTATATAGAATGGCATCATGGAATAACAATGTACAAACGTGGGAAAAGTACCGGCTGAGTGCTGCCACATATCTTAAAGAATTAAAGGACGCAAAAGACAAGTTTTACTCATCCGACCTTCATTCAATACTTCAATCAAACCCTAACCAATTCTGCCGTCTACTGTCCACTAAATTACGCACCAACAACATAGATCTTGTTGCCCTCAATAATAATTTTTCATGAGTATTTTGCAGCTTGAGAAGCTTTTCCGTTGAAAACGCCCCCAACATCCCCTTAAACGAAATGCCTGCAATAATCATTACCGTCCAGGGTACACATAATCAAATTGACGGATTAAAACTATCGTCATCTGCTGGCTGCGACCAAATTAACAGCAAGCTTCTAAAAAATACTATTTCACCATCAGCCAAAATTTTGTACTTAATAATTACGCAATCATTAAACTCGGGACACGTGCCCGACGACTGGAAAAAAGTGGAAATAATCCTTATTTTCAAAACAGGCCACCGCTCTAACGTTAGTAATTACTGCCCCATTTCCCTGAATTTCTTAAAAATTACTGGAACACATAATAGCTTTAAATTTATTCACTCACCTAGAATCAATTAATTTCTTTTACCACAACCAGCACGGCTTCCTAAAGTTTTTATCAAGCAGTTCGCCGAGTTCACTCATGACCTTTTACATTACATGCACGTTCACATACTTCTCGAAGGCATTCGATCGTGTAATTGATTCTCTACTGCTTATTAAACTCTCAAACCTCGGCTTACTACAAAACCTAATCTCATGGATCGAGCACTTTCTCAATGGGCGCAAGCAATTCACTTCAGCTAATAACACTCGCTCGCCGTTAACCGGCGTCGCTTCAGGAGTACCCCAGGGCGCTGGGTTATCACCACTGTTATTTTTTATATATATTAACGACCTACCAGCTGACGTTACCACAAAACTACGGCTATTTGCGGATGACTGTGTCATTAATAATCCAAGTAACTCCTATGAAGACTCCTTGCAATTACAACTTGACCTACATATCATTGACGACTGTTGCAACAAATGGCATATGCCGCTAAATCTCAAAAAGTACAAATCAATGGCATTTAATCGGAAGCAAACTATCATTACCAAAACCTACACGATGAATAATATTCCTATGGAAACCACATCAGCATACAAATACCTCGCTATACATTTGACACCTTCGCAGTCATGGAAAAGCCACATAGAAATTATTTCTTACAATGCTTCACGGACGCTCGGCTATTTACATCGTAATTTGAACACTGCATCGTCAGAGGTTAAAAAACTGGCACACCTAACGTTCGTGCGTCCAAAACTAGAATTTGCATCGTCTATTTGGCATCCCTCACAAGCATATCTATCCGCGCGTTTGGAATCAATTCCGAATCGATCCACTCGCTTCATCACCTCAAATTACTCGTCTTACGTCAGTATTTCGTCACTCAAGCAGTCACTTGCTCCGTCATCGCTCGCATCACGCCGTGACATACCTCGCCTTTGCCTGCTCCACTCTTTTTTCTATCACCAGAAATTATGCCACGTGCTACTAAACCATAATCTAGAGCGTCCTCTCGACTCAGCCATACCAAGGCAATAGCACGTGTAAACGGCCGTAGGGCATATATGAACTCATCTTTTTTCTCTAATGCGATAGGTCGGTGGAATTCCCTCCCAGAACACGTAGTGGCATACACCGAACGCAAATAATTCCGCGAAAAATTAAGAACCCACTTAGAGCACTGCACGGGCCAATTTTTTCAGCCCGGGCACAGCCCGGGTCCGTTTTTACGTTGGGCTGCCCACCCGAGCCCGACCAAAAGTTTTATGGCAAAACCCGGGCCCGGCCCGGGCCGGAAATTATCTACGTTACCCGCCCGGCCCGGCCCGCCACCCCTTTACCTTAGGCCCGAACCCGGCTCGAAACCGGCCCGAACCCGGCCCGAGACCGAAAAAGATCACCTCAGCGGCATTTAAAAAAATAAAGAAGAGAATGAAAGGAACTTATTATTAAGGCATAAATACATGTCATATGCAATTATGAACACCATTTGAGCGGCCTGAACGCAAATACCAGAGCGCGAAGTAGTACAAATGACCCTGCCGAGCAGTATAGCCAGCAGTTTCCAACGGCGCGACCTTGATGCGGCCCAATCCACTTCTGTCGCAGCACCGCCACAGTACCACGTCGGGCGCCTTACTGCAAAGCATGCGCCGCCCCAGCCGCTCGTCCCACTCAACCATATTCTAGTACACTATTAACCCTTTTCGCAGCGATCCCGTGGGCGCTGCCATGTTTGATCACGTGTGACGCGTCCATTGCTTGCCTCAACTGCGCCCGTTGCCTCATTGTTTACAAAGGAAGTGTATGACGCCGGCGCGACTTAGAAACCTCTGTTTCGGGAGATATCGTAGACGGTGACTAGGTGGACGACACGAAGCTTCTTTGATCACAGCTTCAGAGAACATGCAAAAGCGCTTTCGGAGCTGATTAAGCTATGTCCAAACGGCGAAAGCAGCGTATATGGTGCTTGTTCTAAAAGCGGGGCTAAATGTGTATTCCAAGCTATCCAAACATTCCGCTCAGGAATTCAGTCACGATTATTGTATTTTGCTATTTGTTCTTTATTCGGCAAATATTTTGAAGCAGTGGCTTGTAGTTCGGACTCAGTGAAGTTCTTCGGTGCGGCCAATATCTGATGATTATTTTCTGCCTAATCGCTCGCGGGTGTGCTGAGTTCCGATAGATTTGTTCTTGCTGCGCACAAGGCTTGAAATGTAGCGATTTTGTGCATTGTAATACCTTGTAGCAAATATATATTACAGCTAGAAACACGTTCGGACAGTTGCAGCAGCGGTTCGCGAACTTGGCTACACAGATTCATTCCATTCCTTAAGATGCCAGTCACTATTTTTGCAGCCAACTACTGCACACGTCTTCACTCCACATGATTCAATCTAGCATGATTGGAGCACAGTGTGTACGCGAAAACTCAGTTGCATTTCCGACAGCTGATGCACAGAAACGAGGTAGAAGCGGTGATGGTTTCGTATTCGTGCGCGGTCGCTGAGGAGACGTATGGCGCGCCGCCGTGAGCGCCATCTCGTTTCTCTAAAACAAACTGCTCCGCGAAAACCGGTCGTGAGCGCAGCGCATGGATGGAGTAAATGGAGAAAGAAAGCTTCTCGTTCCTCCATGGCGCAGCGTAATGCGCAGCTGCTAGGCGGTCGGTTGAGAACATGCGTGCAATCATGGATGAACACAGTGCCATATTTCATCCGCGTGACAAATTATCTTATCTTACCAATCATCGTTTTACCAATTCGCCTTTGAAGAATCAGCAAGTCGCGAACGCGCTTGCACCGCGCTGAAAGCATTAATTACATTGATTTAGGTAAGGAATACAATGGCATCCTTGGTTTGAGGCCACTTCGGTGTTTCTGGACTTTCACATTATGTTCAAACAGCGCAAAATACTACGGAATAAGAAAAGGGAAGTACACAGGAGTGGCACTGCTAGCTTCCAGCTACGCCGGGGCAACAGGTTTTTCAGAGTCGATACGCGCGAGGATAACTCACTGCACGTTACATACACACCGCCAGAAAGTCCGAGCCCGGCCCGGATCCGCGTCAAAATACCCGAGCCCGGCCCGGGCCCGAGCCCGGCCCGAGCCCGGCCCGAGCCCGGCCCGAGCCCGGCCCGAGCCCGTGTAAAAACTCCCCTACCCGGCCCGGCCCGGCCCACTGGCCGGGCCGGGCACGGGCTTTCGAGTAAGCCCGAGCCCACGCAGTGCTCTAAAACCACTACACAGCCTCAGACAACTACTGGTCCGGCCCTACACTGACTAAGTCACCAGGTCTGGTTTTTTTACCTCATATTTTTGATGTATTCACAACTGTATTTTTACTTAACTGATTGTATTTCTGGTGTATTTTTGCATTTTTGTTCAAATATTTTAAGTTTACATGTGTTTTGTGTCCCTTATGTAATGCCTTCGGCCCCTTAACGTGAAATAAATGAAATGAAATGAAACTCACGGGATGACGCATTCATTGATTGTGCAAGTTCTGCCGTCCATGAACTAATTTTACCTATCGAAGCCTGGATACATTTTAACGATGCCTTGACTGCGTCTTGTGGTGGGCCAGGATTTCATTCGATATCCCTGCCAAGCAATAATGAAATGACAGCACAGTATTCATGTAAAAACGAAAGACACTTGGCAATTATACCAAATATCTCGCATCATTTTTGTGGAGTTAATGCTTTTTCAGAGTCGAGACGCGCGAGGATAACTCACTGCACGTTACATACACACCGCCAGAAAGTCCGGGCCCGGCCCGGGTATTTTATCTAGTCGCGGGGTATACGCGACTAGACAGTCTCAGATCTATTAGCGAAGAGTGCTAACATATTGCAGGGACCCAGTCACTGCTAGCGGAAACCCATATATTTTAAGGCGAAAGCCTGAGGTCTCTATGTTGGCGGGTGACCTTAGCGAAACTACGCAGTGACAAAAAAAAATGGCCGAAGCCGCAAAGAGTAAAAACACGTCAATAAATGGTCGTACTGACGTCACATTTCTCAGGGAGGTCCCTGTAAACAAAGTAAATTAGTAGCTTCAAAAGAAAATTTGGTACATTCCGGTTCGGGTGCGAATCGAACCCGTGCCTCCGGATTGCGTGGCGAGCACGCTTCGCTGAAGCCACGGCTGCTGTTTTTTCATTATTTATTGCGAAGGCACGGCTGCTCCACGGTACAGGCTTACTAAAGGTAGGCCTTTAGTAAGCCTGTACCAAGACATTTCTCAAGACATTTAGACAAATATCCCAAGACATTTACCTACGTCTAGTTTACATCTATAGTATGTTCGACTAGTACGTGGCAGTCAAGGTTCATCCAAAAGACATCGAATCTATTTGTGATTTGTACATCTCTTGCACATTCAAAGCTTTCGCACATTGATCGTACATTGTGCGTTGTGAGCAGATGCACGCACTATGCCGCAGAAATACAAGCAAGTTGTCTCTAAGGCCTAACAATGGGAAGCTAGGAGAGCAAAAGTCGCGCTGTTGCCTGTTACAGCCCTGCAGCGGGGCATTTACTTTGTTTTTTGACATCATCATCACTGTGCATGTTCGAGGACCTACGAGAGGGAAAATGTGTACCTGAATTGCGAAATATTCCTCTGTTCCTTCCGAAAAGATTGAACTGTAGTATTAAAGCCCAGCATTTCAGTTGCGACCGCATTTATTTTGCAATTTAGCACGATCTCTGCACACACTGCTGGAGGTCTAGTAACGTTGCTGCTGTATATCGCGCGCAAAGCCAATACTTTCGGAATTTTTTCTCTATGCTTTCGGTCTCGGTTGTGTCATTTTTGTTCTCAAACAAAAATGCTTTATTTTTCTGTTATATCTATGAGTACACTGTTGAAAATACGTAACTTTGTATACGTAGCTGATGTATTACGACAGTTTATAAAGAAAAAAGAAGCTTGAACTCACAATAGCTTTGACTTCGCATCGCCACTGATATCAATTCAGCAACACGCGCCTCGATGCAAGTGCGCGGCAATGGTCCGCGCGCGATCAGCGTGTGTTTATTAGTGTCTTTTAGACTTTTGTACGGTTGACCATGGCCCAAGTACGTATATACTAGGCAGAACTGTACAGTTGCGTACTGAAATTTAGAGCTGTGCTTCTGACAGCTATTTGTTGTACGTTTGTTTGCCTTGTGGAGCCCTTATAGAAATGTTCTGAGGGCAACGTTTTGATGGTTCATTTTCGCACATGTTTGTATCGCTTTGTATCCGGCGCTCCTCTTCAAGTGTCAGAGATATTTCTCATTTGCAATGCCTATCTTTAAGTCTCTGGCAGCATTATGTTGTTGGCACTTTCGTGGTATGAGAAGCTGCCTGAGCAAGTTGCCTATCAAGATGAACATTCCATCTCGGGAATCTGCTTCCGTGGAATTTATTTTACCAGGTATTTTTAAATATAGCTAGAAAGTACTGGCTTTCTATCTTGAATCCGTTGGCCCCAGAAGCAGGTACTGGCAAGCAGGCCATGCACTTTTGGTCATCAATTAGTATGTGATATTACCTCCTACTAATCAGTTTATTATTTTTAAATATAATTGTGGCACTGTGCCTATACTAGCCATTTTCTGAGCGTTAACATGCTTTTCTCGTTACTTTTGTTTTAGTGAAGTTAACTTTGAAGAATCCGGTTTTATTTATTTTTTTAGATCCACGTTTAACCTGTTTGTATACAGCTAGAACTTGTAATGAGTGTAACTTGTAAGTTAGTGTGAGCGCATTTTGCGCATAACGTCGTCGTCATCTGTACATACGACTCATACATCATCATCTTTTGTCTCGTGCGGTGCTTCGGCAGGTGCAGACTGAACGGTTGAGAGAGGCCGGGAGGCAATTTCCGCATAACTTGGCGGATGAAATGGTCCAGTAGACTTTTTCATTTGGGCGTTTGTCATCGACACCAGTTCGTCCTTGATGATGTCACGCAGTCCAGTAGGAGTGGGGCGAACGGTCGCAAGCGTCGCAGGTCCAGAAATGTGTCCGTGAAGTTCCTCCCTGATGAGAGTGCGTATCAGGCCCTATACACCAATGTTTCTTATCCTTCTCTTTTACTGCCCACTAATCTGAGTCGACCATCAACCTTGTGTTTGGCGCTCTTTGGCCACAGTTGCCCTTGCGCCATAAAATCTATCACTAACTGAGAGTGCGTATCAGGGCTCGCAACTCAGTATCACCGTTGAGACGAGGGTCGCAAGAGGCGCGTGGCAGGCGAATAGACTGGAGCGTGTCTAGACGTTGGCATGCTGTATTAATATCACCAACGCAGTTTGGGCTCTGCATGACGAGAGCATAAAGGCGACTGTGTTGATGCCCTTCAGTATGTGGCGAACGCGGTCAGCTTCCGCCATGTCACTCTGTGCGCGGCGGCAGAGAGCGAGGACGTACTCAATGTAGGATGTATAGGACTCGTCCTGTTCTTGTACGGGCGTTGCCAGCCTCTGTTTCGCGATTTCGGAGCGTCCAGATGACATGCCGAATATCTGGCGAAATTGCTGGGTGAATGATGGCCAGTCCGAAAAGTCACTTTCGTGGTTAAAAGACCACGTCTTCGTAACTTCGGTTAGGTAAAAGGAGAGATACCGCAATTTGTGCATGTCGTCCCAATGATTGACGTCGCTGGCTCTGTTGTAGTGATCGAGCCAATCTTCCACGTCGTCGCGGCGGAGGCCGGTAAAGACGGGAGGATCGCGGTGTTTGGTGTTCACCGCCCAGGTAGGCCCAGCTGGCTGAGCAGAGGTGGTAGCAGCACTGGTGGATGGGTTGGTTTCTGCCATCACCGTGGTAGGCGAGAGCAAACGACGACCGGACCGGAGCTCCAGGGGAATCGGGAAAGTAAGAGGACGTTGGAATCGAAGCACGCTCCACCACTTGTGAGACGTCGACTGATGCGATGCCTTTATTTCCGAGCGTAGCAGCCAACCGACGCAAGAGGAAACTCCGTGCGAGTATCCCGCCAGACCCAAACCCACTTCCCGTGGGTCTTCCCAGGGCGGGGCAGGTGCTGCTGCATAGGCTCCGTTCCGGCTTCGTCCTTACACCGGACGTGCTAGAGCGGTGGCGGCAGTACCGGCCACGCAGGGAGAGACGTCCTCCTTTCCCTTCTCCTGACCCCCTTCCGTCGCAGGAACTTGGCCCCTCGACAGCCTCGGAGGACGAAGAAGCACCCCAGGAGCCACACAGGTGCCCTGACTGCGGCGTGGCCACGCGACCATCCGCAGCCCATTTGTTTTGGGAGTGTCAGCGCTACGCTAAGCAGCGGGACCACCACCTGAGGGCGGTGCAAGTGTCGTCCTACGAGGAGTGGATTAGGCCGGCAACTGGATTGGCGGATTCCGACAGGGCCATCCTGGACTCGCTCTTGGGTTTCGCCAAGGACACGCAGCTTCTAGGACGGCTCTAATTTCTCCTTCCCTCTCCCCTTCCTATTCCACATAATAGGCCTTCGAGCCATCCTCCAATAAATACATTTTCATCATCATCATCATTTCCGAGCAGTCGCCCGAGCCAGAGACGAAGCACCGCACGAGACAAAAGATGATGATGAGTCGTATGTACAGATGACGACGACGTTATGCGCAAAATGCGCTCACAATATTTTCCTGGCGGCCGGCCTATCATTTTTGTAATAAAGCTTTATGAGTTGTATAAATAAAAAGTAACATTAGTATGACATTGTGAGTTTCACCGGTGTGCTTTACCTAGTGCTTACTGAACTCACTATTTTTCATTTATTCATTGCAGGATTTGTAATGATGCATAATGATCAAAATACGGATTTACGATTTTGTTAGCACAGTTTTCGCATTTTGATGAGTGATAGAACTATGTATAAAAGTTGACAGTCACTTTAGCAAACACTGAAGAGGATGAAGGCAGAAGCCTGCGCACTCACGAAGCATTAATTAAATTATTTGTCATTGTCATTCTCATTCGAATGCGTTGTTACTTCCAATTGTTTTCTTTTGCCAAATTTCTGGGCTCGAGTGCCTTAATTACCTGTGCCTTAATTAACCTCGTCATAATTAACACCAATGGTTGCGGGATCTACTTCCACCAAAGGTCGAGGATTTGAGTGCCTAAATAATTGTATCTTAATTAACTTTGTCTTAATTAACACCAAAATCGTCGGTTCGACTTCCACCAAAGATCGAAGTTCCGAGTGCCTTAATTACCTCTGCCTTAATTAACTTGCTTTAAGTAACTTTGCCCTAATTAACACACAAGGTAGTGGGTTCGACTCTACCTTCACCATGTCAATTGGAGTCCAACTTGGAGATAACTTGGGGATGTGGCCGGTTCGCCCATATATCTCCAAGTGGTTTCGACTCCCAACAAAGGTCGTGGGTTAGAGTGCCTCAATTACCTTAATCTTAATGAACTGTGCCTTAATTCGCTTCGACCTAATTAACACCAAAGATCTTGGGTCCGGCTGCCACGAAAGTCGAGGGGTCAATCCCCAATTTTGGTGCCATTGAATTTTGGTGCTGCAATGCTGGACATCAGATTTTTCGACCATTAAGCGATCTAGGGATTTCACTTTAATAAGTGTTGCAATTTATATTTTCACATTCACACGCTCAAACGCTAACAAAACATTTCAAGCAAAGTCACCAGCTACATGCCGACAATGGGGGTAACTGTGCCATTGGTGTGCCTCAACAGATGTACCATCGAGGACAAATTAAATGCGAACAGCGGAGCGTGTGGCCAAAGCATAACTAAAGGTATACGGTGCATAGCGTCGGCTAGTCGTTGTGCACGTGCGTGGGGATGTAGCGAGGAAGAGTGCAGCGCTACTCGCCCTATTGTGATAAACGTCACCTGTATTTTGTCCGAAAGTTTTCTCATCTCTCCGTGGTAGTGCCATACCCACCTGACAGTACACTGTTATGGTGGCTAGCACCATCGCTATATCTGTAGTGTGATATAGCTGGCATGCACCCAGCTTGCTAACGTGCGTTGCTTTGCTTTTGTTACCAACATCAAAGCTGCCAGTGTCTAATAATAATTTGAATAGCACAAAAAATGTATTGCATTGGATGCGCAACAACAGTGCTAGCCACCTTAACAGTATAGGAATGGCACTGCAATGGCGGGGTGAGAATACAAGGTTCAAACAAAATACAGGTGACGTATTACGCACTAGGACAAGCAGCCCCGCACTCTGCATCGAAACCACATGCATGGTACAACCATGAATGGTACAACCACGTACAATGATCGCTGGCCGCCGCCGCACACTGTGCTTTTAGTTACGCTTTAGCCACACACTCTGCTGTTCGCAATTCATTTGTATGAATTGACTGGACAAACACTGACTGGACATCGTTACGTGGACGAAATCCACAAAATCCCTTGAAGGGACGGTGGATGGGTTTTGCAGCGATGTCCCGCTGTCACGTCTTCCACTTCTGTGGTATCAGCAAGATGGGGCGCCAGCACACAGCAGCAGCCGAGCACTAAACTGGCTGAATGCGACTTTTCACACACAATGGGTTGGAAGGCACGGGCCTGTCCATTGGCCGGCTAGGTCCACATGATCTCTCTCCACTCGATTTCTTTCTGTGGGTTTACGTAAAAGATTGTGTTTACGTGACCGAGACGAAGACGTCTGATGAGCTCAAGGCAAGAATAACGGATGTCTGCAAAAAAGCCACTGAAGATGTGATAAAGCGGGCTCAGTACTGCGTGGCTGCAGAAGGGGACCTATTCGAACACGTCCTATAAGCGGTAGTTAGTGTTCAACGGCGCTTACGAATGCACCGATAGTAAAGCAACCCTGAAATCTGACTTTTTCCTTTGTTTTTCGCTCACGTCCCGATTGCCAAATCGGAACATTAGGCAGTGGAGCATTACTTAATTGAACGCGTCGGTTATGTCTGTTCTCTACACTTGGCCGGGTCACTTCCGAGTGTGTTTATTTTACTTTTACTTTTGTCATGAACCTGTTTTCGAAGCACGCACTCATGAAAAATAACGCCCTCACTTTTATTTGGCTTTGGTCCGAAGCAAGCTTCTGGCGCGAAGTATAGCTGCGCATGCACTCCTTCGATGCGGTGCGAGCAGAGCTGGTATTTTGAAATATTGTTACGGGCCGCCTCCTTGCATCAAGGAATTCCAGCAGGCATGTCACTCGCCGCCATTACTGCTGCCGAAGACTGCGAAATTTGTGCGTTGGATCCCACCAGTCCGTCCCGTTCGTCGTTCATTTGCACCACAAGCAGTTCACCGCGCGATGTCTTTGTCGGAATGATCCCTGATGACCTTCCTTCTGATCAAGCTACTGACCTTCGCCGCCTCCTGGAGACTTACTACGACATTTTCGACTTCGACGATCGTTCTCTGAGCCAAACGTCTGTTGTCCAACATCGCATCGACACGGGGAATGCGAGCCCTATCCGCCGCCGTCCCTGTCGTGTCTCCCTCGCCGAACGTCGTGTGATCCATGGCGAAGTTGACAAAATGCTCGCAAAAGGCGTTATCCCACCTTCTGCCAGTCCGTGGGCGTCCCCTGTGGTTCTAGTCAAAAAGAAAGACGGCAGCTGGCGCTTTTGTGTTGACTACCGACACTTGAACAACATCACACGCAAGGACGTATACCCCCTGCCCCGAATCGATGACGCCTTAAACAGCCTCCACAGCACCACGTACTTTTCCTCCATCGACCTACGCTCCGGATACTGGCAGATTACCGTGGATGCCATGGACCGCGAAAAGACTGCGTTCGTCACTCCAGATGTACTTTACCAATTCAAGGTTGTGCCTTTTGGATTGTGTAATGCCCCCGCAACCTTCGAGCGAATGATGGATTCTCTCCTTCGGGGCTATAAGTGGTCTACGTGTTTATGCTATCTTGATGACGTGATTGTCTTTTCGCCTACTTTAGAGGACCACCTAGCCCGCCTGTCGGCCATTCTCGATGTTTTTCGCCGCACTGGCCTGCAACTTAACTCCTCCAAGTGTCGTTTCGCTCGACGTTACATCACCGTTCTCGGTCACCTTGTTAGTGCTAGCGGTGTCCAACCTGACCCCGACAAGGTGCGCGCCGTTCGAGACTCCTTTTCCTCGCTCAGTTAGCGATGTACGGAGCTTTGTCGCCTTGTGTTCCTACTTCCGCCGCTTTGTCAGGAATTTTGCCGACATTGCCCGGCCGCTTACGGACCTATTCAAGAAGGACATCTCTTTTTCCTGGGATCGCGCACAAGCTGCCGCGTTCACCACCCTGGGTCAGTTTACTGACTTCACAGCCAATTTTGGCGCATTATGACCCGTCGGCCCCTACAGATGTTCGCACCGACGCTAGTGGCCGCGGCATAGGTGCAGTACTCGCCCAACGCCAAAACGACCAGGACCATGTCATTTCCTACGCCAGCCGCCTTCTCTCGTCGTCGGAGCGGAATTATTCGATAACTGAGCGCGAATGCCTCGCTTTGGTCTGGGCGGTGGCAAATTCCGCCCTTATTTGTACGGCCGAACGTTTTCCGTCGTCACGGACCACCATGCCCTTTGCTGGCTCTCGTCGATGAAGGATCCTACAGGAAGGCTTGGTCGCTGGTCGTTACGACTACAGGAGTACACCTTTGACGTACGTGCTCTACAAATCTGGCCGGGTGCACCAAGATGCTGACTGTTTATCCCGCTACCCTGTCGACCCTCCCGACACCGCTGAACGTGATACCGGTGATTTCGTCATGGCTATTGCAGATCTGGCCAACATACGTGCTGAACAGCAAAGTGAGGACACGTTACGATCTATAATTGTCCGCCTCCATTCTCGTAAGCCCGACCCATGGCTTCGTCTTTTTGAGCTTCACGGCAATATTCTTTACCGTCGTAGTACCACTCCCGACGGCCCAGAGCTTCTGCTTGTTCTCCCCAAGCATCTTCGTGCTACGGTTCTCAAAGAGCTCCACGATGCTCCAACCACTGGCCATCTTGGCGTATCCCGCACATACGATCGCGTGCGGCACCGGTTTTTCTGGCCTGGTTTGTACCGATCTGTTCGACGCTACGTTGCTGCGTGTTACCTTTGTCAGTGACGTAAACGGCCCTCGGGGTTGCCTGCAGGCCTTCTGCATCCTATTGACATACCCCAGGAGCCATTCTACCGCATCGGTCTTGACCTCCTCGGTCCATTTTCTACGTCTGCTTCCGGTAACAAGTGGATCGCAGTTGCGACCGACTACGCTACGCGTTTTGCCATCACGCGAGCTCTGCCGACTAGTTGCGCCACTGACGTCGCCGATTTCCTCCTTCATGACGTCATCCTTCGTCATGGTGCGCCTCGGCAACTGCTCACAGACCGAGGCCGCTACTTCTTGTCGAAAGTTGTCGATGACCTCCTTCGTTCCTGTTCTGTGGAGCACAAGCTCACTACTGCGTACCACTCGCAGACCAACGGGCTCACCGAAAGGCTGAACCGCACCTTAACCGATATGCTGTCGATGTACGTGTCTGACGATCATCGGGACTGGGACAGTGCTTTGCCATATGTCACGTTCGCGTACAACTCCTCCCGTCACGACACGGCCGGTTTTTCGCCATTTTACCTCCTGTATGGACACCACCCTGCATTGCCTTTTGACACGCTACTACCTTCTGTTGTACAAGATACCACGGAGTATGCCCGCGATGCTGCCGCGCGAGCCCATCTGGCACGTCAGATCGCTCATGAACGACTCTCCGGCTCACAATTATGCCAAAAGGACCGTTATGACCGCAGCCACCGGTACCTCTACTTTTCTCCGGGATCTCTTGTGCTTCTCTGGACTCCTTCTCGTCGCGTCGGTCTCCCTGAAAAACTTTTATCGCGTTACACCGGGCCCTACAAGGTTTTACGGCAACTTAGTGACGTGAACTATGAGATCACCCTACTGAAAAGTTCTGCACCATCTACCCTGCCATCTCGTGACGTCGTGCACGTATCCCGACTGAAGCCGTACTTTTCAGTCGCCTCCTCATGTATTTAGTCTGCGCCGAGACGGCGCTCAGCCCGCCGGGGCGGTTATACGTTACGGGCCTCCTCCTTGCATCAAGGAAGAAGACGACGATCGCCGAGGAACGCTGCGCGTGTGCAGCCATCTTGGCCATCTCTGCCAACAGTCCCTTTTTATAAATCTTGTCCCGCTTCTATCTGTTTGACACCCCGTTACGATATTATGTCTATGTCATTGCTTATTGAGTTTTGTCCGCGATCAGAGTATGGCTTCGACCGCGTCATCAAGGACCATTTTTATCAAGTGGCTCACTCAGCCGTGAGAGACGGATAAGAAGCGTGACGTATAATTGACAGGAAGAAATCGCTGCTATGCTGCGAAACTTGCTGTTGCGGATTCTTGCATACCATTGTCAAGGGGATGCGTTGTCTCTTGGGCGGTGCGACAGGCAAAAGCCGTTGCTTTCAATCAGCTTACTTGAGGGCGCTCCTTCATGATGCGGGTGGGAGCGTCGTCACGTGGTATTTTTTATATTTCGCGGGCTTTATCACTCGGGAAAAAATGAGCACGCCATTAGTATGGCGCTGAAAATACCGCAGTTAGATGCCCCACGTGGTTGTTACAAACGCCTCATTGACACTTTGATAATTAGGACAGTACTTCTCGAGTTAGGTAATTAATTACAAGTAATTAATTAATTATCAGTAACGAAAAATTACTGGCGGCTACTACACTGTACTGGAAACAATACACACTAGGTTTGCTTCGCGTAACGCCGTTGCTCTTTTTTGAAATCGTGCTGCGTGATAGGTGGGACACCCTGTATGTATATATATATATATATATATATATATATTAGATTATTTAAGGCACGCGTAATTAAGATAGAGGTAATAAAGGCATTCGAACCCCCGACTTTTGGTGTTAATTGAGGCACTCCAACTCAACACCATTGCTGGGAGAAAATAATAGGAAGTAACAGGTAAATTACTTGACTGAGAATGTAGAGTAATTTAATGTCTCGTGAGCGCGCAGGCTTTCACCTTCATCCTCTTTAGAGTGTACTAATGTGACTGAACTTTTATTACCAATAGCATGTGCAGTAAACTATGGTTTGCTGAAACGATTGCCGTCCCGTAGTCACCAAGAGTGCGCTCAGTTAACATTATTTTCTCATGGTACTTGCCAGAAAAGTCACAATACACAGCGCAGAATACTTTGCGTTCACCACAGGCGAATGGCGGCTGCCGCTTGCCATGCACAATACCAGCAGGTAAGCTGCTGTGCATTGCACGTATAGATGCGACCAACTACATAAGCAGTCTCCCGGTTAGAGCTTCGGCTGTTTTTGTGGCTGGGCCATTTCCGTCAAGCCTTTGTGTCACCTAGTCTCGCCCACTTGGCTACGAGAGTATTGACGTCAGCAGCGTAGGACGCACCGGCTGCGCTATTACAGTCAGCTCTGCACCTACCATATATAAACTGCTACGTGCGCCTCTTTCTGGGCATTGCGAGTAACAGTAGATAAGCTGCTGTGCATTGTACGTGTACATGCGACCAACTGCCTAATTAGTATCCAGGTTATAGCCTCTGCTACCTTAGTGACTAAGCCATTTACGTCAAGCCCTCGTGTCGCCTAGTCTTGGCCACTTGACTACGAGAGCAGTGACGTCAGAAACGTAGGATGCACCGGCTGCGCTATTAATGTCAGCTATGTAACTACCATATCTAAATTGCCACGTACACCTGCTTCCGGGCATTGTGAGTCGTTGCGTGCGGCAGGCTATAGCTTCAGGCTCATGTGTTATACAACGCATACCTGTATGTTACAGAGGTGCTCTCCGCTTACTTCACATCTCAATTGAAAGATTTTGAATGACAATACCAATGGTGATTCTGCCAAAGAGAAGAAGGCATGGTCTCCACTTATAAGTACATACACTGTTCACAACAAGAAACTAAATGTATGCAACAAAGAAATTGTATATGACCTTAGCTCTATGAATATATCGCATACTCGTGCCCGTCTTCCACGCAGCAGATACGTGTTTGAGTGTCATGTGTAGTACAGCGGCAGAATACTTCCCGAAAACAAGCGATAACTCCTGGCGGGATAATGAAGCGTTGTGCACCAGGCCACACGACCTGCGATTAATAGTATGAGGTTATCACGAGGGAGAACGGGCGAAACTGCGTGAAGCACCGTTTTTCGCTTGAGTTTCTATGCTGTAGTACGCCACTGTCGTGTTAGAAAGACTGCCTGTGACCGGAATGATGTACAGTAACTTTGTTTCCCTAGAGATTTATTTTGTACATGGGTCCCTACTTCCCTACATGAATAACCGCAAAAAATAATCACATTGTAGTACCTATATTGTGGTATTTTCCGAACTCACACTTGCAGGTGGCACGTGTAGCCGAAATAACATGACTCTGAGCGGCTAGTAGTGTTTGTTTCTCAACTTTTGTTACTGTTAATTATATGGCATTGCATGCAATACATAGTAGTCATTTTATCGTCCTGTACATATACTAACACTGTACGCACGCCTACGAGAGAATACATTTTTTTAGCTTTGCCATGGCTTAGTACTTTGCTACTCAGGTCTAAAATATTCTTTTTATCTCTGCCTTCTGCAAATTTAGGCTTAGCCCTCATTCTATTTGTATACTTTGGTAAGTTTGTATTCACCATATTTGGTGTAAACATGTTCGCCTATATTATTTCTGCGGGCAAAGCTGACTCGTGGTACACGCCTGCGCTTGCTTATTTCTTGTTCCTAACTCAGAGTAATTCCCGTTTAGTTAAATAGTCATTTGAGTGGTCCACGGTGTCTCTATGATGACACCCTAACAGTGTCTAGAATGTATTCTATTTGCGAGATATAGCGCTGCGAGACGTTGTAAATAATAAAACATATTTCTTTTCGATGGGAACTTCGCTAGTAATGAAACGTTTAGCCCATGCACGTGGGGAACATTTTATCTTTTTAGAAACTTAGACGCCCTATGGGTTAATATACTCATGAAGGCAGGTAATATACCTGGATAGCATAGTTAGCTCGTGGTTGCCGGAAGGGATACGAACGCTCAAATCATAGTCTCCAAAACCCCTTCCCCACTTCTCCTCAATTAAAGTTTTCATATATATATATATATATATATATATATATATATATAATGAACAAGATGAAAGCGAACCGAGGTGCCCGATTATTATTAATCATATGATAAGAAGCCAACAAACAATGACACCAAGAACCACATAGGGGAAATTAGTTGTACTTACTAATTGAATTAACGAAATGATAAATTAATGGACATGAAAATGGATGAACAAACAACTGTCCGCAGGTGGGGAATCATCTCACGTCTTCGCATTACGCGTGCGATGCTCTTACCATTGAGCTACCACAGAGCCGTTTTCCCATCCACTTTCTGAGGTATTTATGTTTTACAACTAGAACTAACCCTGGGAGTGTTAGCCAGCGCCACCACTCACAAACCATGGCGGTGGATGTGGAGGAACATCCTGTCTGTCACAGGCGTCACGAGCACGTGATCTTTTTGGATGATGGCAACTGGTCAATAAATAATATATATATATATATATATATATATATATATATATACTCCCGAACACCAACACAGGCACAAGCTGCCACGCGTCCGTCAGCGCCTTGTATGTTCACTTGAGCAGGCATAATGAACACATGAACACAAGGTGCAGCACAAACACGACGTTCATTGAATGTGGAGTTTAAATAGCCGTAACACACTTTAAAGCGTAGAAAATGCTGTTGCAACACTTTGTTTCACACGAAATGCGTCCTCCCTATGTCCTGCGTCCACACAACCTCGTTAATCAACGTCTGTGGGGCGATTAGTTACACGCTAGGGTCATGGAAATTACGGTACCGGTATGTCGTCGCAACCCGGTCTGTGGCCCGTCGTCGCTAGTGTCCGTCGTCACTCGTGCCCTGGCTGACGTGGAAAAGGCACCATGGCTCGGCAGCTGTCGCGCTCCCGCAGAGCAGGAGTCGTGCCGGCTAGCACTCTTGGTGCGCACCGGCCCAGCTTAGGTCCGTAGACAGGAGGGGGACTGGCTTCGCGCTTCGACTTTCAGCGGCGGGAACGCTGACGAAACATCGGTGGATAGGAAAAACTCTGGGCGGAACATCGCTGGATCGCCAAGGTACTGGGGCAGGACCTAGAGTGGTGTTCTCCGGCCGCCTTCTCCTGGAACGCTGCGACCCGGCCACCACGTCCTTCCATGTGCGCACCCCATCTCCAAGATGGCTTGGTTTGGTTTGGTGCCTGTAGATATAGCACAACCCACTATGGTGGATTGGCCATGAATCGGGCGGCAGTGGGAAGAGAAATGAAGGATACCTAAATGGGATTTTCTTACTCAAGAATGAGGTAATCAATGAATTATAATCGTTAATGTTAATATTCATGCTATAGCATCTTAAAATTTGAAGCAAATATTTTTGTTGTCTTGTGGAAAAAAAATTAGCATGGCAGTCTCCTTGTTTCCATTACAAAATTAAATATGGCATCACATACGTTCCTATTACAGTGTCCTAGTTCCAAGATGGCCTCTCCGCCCTCTCTCCTCACTTCTTCCTTTTTCCAATGTTTTCATGTCTGCCGTCGTTCCGTTGATCTCTTTCTCTTCGTGTTTCTTCACTCGCACTTGTGACCTCTGAGAAAGTAGAACGATTCGAAGACTAATATGAATAGTAGTAAGGAGGAGGAGGAATACATGTTTATTGTGCGAAGCAGCGAGAAAGTGTTGTTTCTTTTCCCTAGGTGGGCGGCTCTCTTAGTCCAGAAAGCAGTTGGCTTATGCTGCTGCCCGGGCCCGATCCACCAGACTTCGCTGATGCTCCAGGTTCTGTGCCATTCACATGGCCTCCCACGTTTTTTCGATGGCTTGCAGTGGCTCTGAAGCTTCATCTTGATTGATTTTTCTGGCGCGTGGGCACACCAACCGTACGTGTTGGAGGGTGACCGATACATCACAATATCGGCATAGGTATATGAGAATTTTGGGGGGTGCATCCAGAATATGATAATTCCATGGACGTATTCTTTTCTAGTCTGCGGAGGGTGGTCGTTTCTTTCTTGCCTAATTTTGGTTGTGGTCGTGGATATTGCCTTCTTTCTAGTCTGTAATGTTGCATTATTACGGCGTAGTTGATGGGAATGTCCTCCACCGTTGTCGCTTTCCGCAGCCGGTGCGGCAGGAAATCCCGGCTGGTATGCTTTTGGGCGACATCATGTGCTGCTTCGTTTCCTGCCAGGTGTTTGTGGCCTGGGGTCCATACAACGTAGGTTTCGGGGAGTTGTAGCCACATTGTTATTTCTTTTAGAGTATTCACTGTTGCGGCAGAGATTTGACCTTTTCGTAGGTTTCTATTCGCGGTTTCTGAGTAGCTCACGGTGATAGCTCTGTCCTAGCTTGCATGTGGCGATGCCGAGGACGATTGGCATTTTCTACGCCGTTTCTGGATTTCTGGCGGCTATGGTGGAAGCGGCTAGCTTATTCCCTTGGTTGTTTGTCACGCTAATTGCGTATGCTCTTCTACCTGTGTAATTTGCCGCATCTGTATACTTCATGTTTGGGTTCTTTTAGTATTTCTTGCTTGGCGCTCGAACTCTTGCTTGCCTTCGGTCTTTGCGATGTGTTGCATGCATGTTGTGAGGTACAGGAGCGACAGAGATACGGATTCGGAGAAGTGGCGGTAATCGGGCTTACGCGTCTGAGTCTGCTATGAAGTTTTCACTGTGTTCGAGTTTGCGTAGTACTGCTCTGCTTGTTCCGCTAGCTGGTCCTGTGCGCTTCACTCCTTGATCGAACATGGCTGGAGTAACGTTCACGTCTGCCGGTGGAGGGCATCAGTAGACATGCGCAAGCAACAATTTACGCGTTAGCGAGGCCTCCACCCACAGATGATGTGTACGCGAAACTGCGGTGCCTAGCGCACGTAGAGCTCTCACGTTTGCAGCCGCAATGCGTGCGTGAAACTAAAACTGTCTTTTATCATGACTGCCACGCGCAATGCGCAATGGTTACTTAAAAGTAAGAGCTCTGTCTAGTCGTCTCGTGCTATTATTAATATGCGCATTAGCGGACGCCAAATGGCCAAGAAGCACAACAGTGCGGCGTCCTCAAAAGTGCGCGAAAGTGACATCACTGACACACGTAACTGCTCATATCGCATTTATTACGAAGCTAAACTTATCTTTTTCAAAGCGCAGTGCCCTGATCCGTAAACATGTTCATTCATCTACAACAGGGAATTATTTATTCGCTACAAGGCACGCCCGTACAACACGCGAACTCGCTTTTCCTCTTATTCGTACTGCAAGGTACGCTGATGTCGCACAGTCCCGCAAGGTACTTTTTCAGCTGCGCCACGCCATACTTTGCATCATATGTGCAGTGTGGTGTCATATCCAGTCAATAGTTAACAAAGTCCCAATCCCCTTTCGCGGGAATTGCGGCAGTCGTCTGCATTATGAAAGCACTCGTGCATTCTCAGAGGGCGTCGTATACGCTTTGGAAAGGGTTGCGCTAGCTCTTTTGCGCTCCGTAAGCTAAGCGCCGTAAACGGTCTATAGAATCGGCGACAGAATGGCACCTTGTGGTGCGCTTCTAGCGTTAAGGAACACGTGATGTTGCCTCTGAGTGTTGGTCGATGGAGACAGATTGGTGCAGAACTGGAACTTGCGGTTCGCTAAGAACGACCTCACGAAGTTGTCGATTCAAGATGCGGCATAGGCATCATCGAGAGTCGTCAGTACTGCTGCTTGCGGCACCGTGTACAAGATGTTCGTTAGCTCCACAGCGACCAGCACTCCTAGCAGAGCGAGCGCATGGCAGGCCCGTCTATCTATACCGACAAGACGGCGCAGCAGCAAAATGCATGTGCTGTGTGCACATGCTCTCTCAAAAACCGGTCTATGATAGGTCAGAAAGGTCTGCGTGACCTTCATACACGTGGCAGACAAGCCAGGTTAGACCAATGCACTATACAAGTTCGCACAGCGTCGACGTCAGCGAAATATGGCGGAGGTTGGTGGTAGCGTTCAGTTGCTTTGAAGGTTTAGAGATCGCGTCGATGAAAGAATAATTCAATTCCTTCTGAAGTTTGTCTTTGCGCCAAATATCGTTGAGTTCTTCAAGTAGCGCTGGCTCCTACAGCTCGTCCAGGTTGATTATCATTTATTGGCTGACAGGCATAACGACTTTGTCATTCCTGAAACTCTTCTTCATTGTTGACGGAACGCTACACGTCAAACTCGCAATCAAACGTGGTTGAAAACGATGGAAATTTGAATGGTATCCGGAGAAGTTATCCTAGCAAAAGGCTTGACATGCTATTCCAGTTGAGGTTATGAGGAATTAAAGAAAGGCCCTGCGAAAAAAAATCTACTAAAAGCATTCAACACACAGAAGCGCAAAAGTTACTTACAGGGTCGCATGGTAGTGACGTTAGCAAAGGCGTTGGGTGCAAGAATACAATGCACATTGCTGTAAAATGGAGCCTCGTTGGATAATGAGAGGCTTCAGCAGTTCATCTGCAGCTCACTGTCCACGGTTTATTTCCTTCATGCCAGTCAAACGAACTGTCAATAAAATACGTTGTATGCACAAAATCGTGCACCGTGGCTGAAGGAGGTATGCAGGGTATGATTAACTAGAGGATTTACGCATTTGCATAGATCAAATTTGAATTCGGGAGTGGCGGAAGTGAACTACAAATCTTTTTAGTGTATGAGAGGAAATTTTTATAGTAAAGGCCGACAGGTATGAATTCTTGCGTTTTACGTGCCAAAAGCACGCTTTGTTTATGAGGCACGCCGTAGTGGGAGACTCCGGACTAATTTGGTCCCCAGGGGATCTTTCCCATGCTTCCAATGCACGGGACACGTGGGTTTTTGCATTTCGCCCTCATAGAAATGCTGCCGCCGCGTCCATTATTTGATCCTGCGACCTCGTGCTTAGCAGTGCAACACCATACCCGCTAAGCCACCGCGGCGTGTAAAAGGCAGACAGGTCGGCCTGAGGTAGAATGCCCTGGTGTACTAGTCTGTACAAGGAATCAGGAGAGGGGACAAAAACAGTGACGAAAGATAATGAAGAGGACAGGTACAAGGGATGCGTGTTTATTGTTTATTATTATGATACTGTCAGTTGCTTGTTAGCAGCCAAAGCAGGAGTGGTAAGTTGGGCACGAGAGGCTTTGGCAATCATAGTCAAAACGGTGGAGTTACAGCACAAAGATCACGAATGAGCCCAAAATGCAAAATATGATGACAAGTTATGAGAAATGAGAAAGAAGTGCATGTTTAGCTTTTTGCAACGGTTTATTGCTACAAAACAGCAACAGCAAAGGAGTGGTGAAAAAAGAGGAACGGGACGACAGGAAACTTTACCAATACGCTATTTGACTTGAGGTGGTTGAGAACAGAGCAGACAAAAATGAACCATGGCGTTTTAGGGACCAAAACCACAATATCATTTTGAGGCACACAGAAGTGGAGCATTCCGGAGTCCTTGGGGTGTTTAGCTTGCACCTAATGCACCGTGCACGCACGTTTTTGCATTTCGCCCTCATCGAAAAGCAGCGGCCGCCACGGCCAGGATTTGATCCCGCTACCTCGTGCTTAGCAGCACAACACCGTAGTCACAAGCCATCATGTGGTTGAAACAAAAAAGATGAAGAGACAGTCGACACGTTATTGAGTCACGTGGGAGCAGGTGCAATTCCGCGATTGTTCTAGAAAATAAAGAGTAGCGGAAGATTTTCTTGTTCTTTTTTTTTTGTGGCTTTGGCAAATTTTCGTCACGCCTACCGCATGTTGTTCGTCTTGTGTTGAACTGATGAACAATACAACTTTTCATTCTGGTTAAATTATTAACTATATATTAAAAAGCATTTGAAGGGGTGCAGACTTCGCCGATGTTCAAGAGTGGTCAGTACGTAATGATTGCGCAATGCTGTTATTGAGCAAGACTGAAAGTTGGGCAAGCTGGTTTAAGTTCACTGTGAAAAGCGGCGCGATTACGCACCCAGACGCTTAAAAGAAACACAAGGATGAGCGCTGACTCGCAACTGGCGCCCTATTTAAAACATGTCAACCTGTTCATATTGTCGCGTATAACCTGTTGTACTACACACTGAGCGAGTCTCCAGGCGCTGGCATTTTACGAAGCGTAAGTGTCGACGCCCGATGCCGAGACGAACCTCGTTCTCCTCTTCTTCAGTCCCTTGCTGTGCCGCACCATGTCGCAATATGTTATCAAAATCCACAGCAATAACCAAAGAAAAAAGAGCAAAGAAAACAAAAAGCAGCTCTACTTGTAACGAAGTGGCGTGTTCAGGCCGCGACCTACTGAATTCCAGACCTGCACAGATGTACATTCTCTATCGCACCTGGCCTAGTTCATCCATTTCGCCGTTAGGGATCGAACTACGAGGGCAATGGCACTAGTTATAACCAGTTCACTTTAGTCTCCTTCTGCGGTCTGTTCCAGCGCTGGTGCTGCTACTTCGGCGCACGCATAGAACGGCTTTATTGCATGTGAATGCATCACTTTACTAAATATAAATAAGAGAACAAAATTAGCAGTTTCAAAAAAAAATTGAATAGCGAGGTTAGAGTAGAAGGATTGGGCAAGAAAGGAAACAAGTGCAGGCGGCGGACGGTATAAGATTTTCTATCCGTGCTTGTGTAGGAGGTGGCAACAATGATTTAAAACTATTCATGGGATAAAATATAGTGCTAGGATAGAAGAAACAAAGAATCGGATAGATTTACTATCAGAGAAAAAAACTTATTCGTGCCACGGCATACATGCACACACTGCGGATATCTGCAGAGGGTAGATGCCATTCCTGGCTTGTTGCAGCTTTTTTGAGTTGATTACAGATAGCCTGATGTTGGAGATCACATTTTGCTGCTGTGTGCCGTAATGTAAGCCTGAGCAAGACACTGGCGCAAGTTTTCAATTTTGTGCGACCGACGTGTGCAAGGAATAGGATGTTTCAATGAAAAGTGAGCATTTTTTTAATTATGGTTTCACTTCAAGGGAAGTTAACTGAAAGCTTGCAACATGCATCCCAATGATTTAAAACATGCTGCACTTCTTAATAAAACTTGTTGTCGGGCTAGTTGGTACATGCTTCATACAACGAAAAGACAGGCGAAAGGAAAGAGCGTCACTCACAACTAACTTTATTTCGAGAAACCATTGCAATATACAGCCAAGCCACACATGCGCGGCAAGGTTCCGCGCATCACAGCACCGTTGATGAGTCAATAGGAAACATGTGCTAATTTAAAAAGCATCTAAAGAATTCAAACTCAGCGCCGCGCAGCACCACTAACGTATCGCTAATGCAGATATCTTTTTTTTCTTCTTATGTAATATACCTCCAGCAATTCTCGTGCCAGCACCTCGTTGCTTCTACCCAGAATGCTGATCTTTTGAAATCTTGCCTTACATTTACAGGATTTGCAGTGCAACCGGTAAATGTGTCGAAAGGTTATTATGGAAAGTGCGTGCTTTCTCGCTCTGTCAACACATCGGCCCGTTTGGCCGATGTAAACCCTGCCGGGCCGATGTGTTTTTTCTTTAGTTTCGCATACACAAGAGTTCAAGGTGGAGGCCTCACAAACGTATTGATCGTTGCTTCCGCATGTCTACTGGTGCCCTCTCCCTGCAGGCATGAACGCCACTCCAGCGACGTTCTTTCTAGACGAGCTGGAATCGGAGCCAACGCACGATTGTCGCACCTCGCGAACTGAGAGTATTGGCCCTAGAATAGACTTCATACAAGCAACTCCATAAGAAAAGCTCCGCATAGCGCCTAAGCTTTGAAATCGCTAACCGCAAGGGCGCCGCCATGTTGCTCCTCTGTGCGAGTGCGCAGGCGCAGACTACGATGAAGACGATGGTGTGCTATCAACGCGATTCCGAACCTTCCTCAATGTGGTGGCGCCATGTAGTTCAGGTGCGCCAAAACTCATCCCTTCACGCACGGTAAATTTTTCATAAAAGTTTATAAATAGTTACAGGATCTTTCTGGAAAATACGGGAATGAACTTCCGATATTGTCCATCCTTAAGTGATACCTGTAAATGCTTGTTTTCGAATCGCATTTTAATTATATTTAACATTACAAAAATAAGAGGTAGCAACATGGCGGCGTCTTTGTGGTTGTTACTTGTATGATAGAGTTGGTTATATTAACTCTATGCTTGTATCGCCCAGACATTTCTCTAGTCACTATAGCAACTCTATGGCCCCTACGGGCCATACTGCGAGTCAATGCCAGCTTGTGCTGCGTTCTCAGCCTGGTAGCACGCAGAGCCCGCCACCTACGTGGAGCGCACATCGCAAGGGCGCAGAGTTCATATGCGTACGTGAGACGCGACATGGCTCCCTGCGTTCGGCGCACACGCTTTTCGGATCCCGCAAGATAATCAAGTACGCATCGCTTCTACGTACGTGAAAGTAATCTGTCTAGTTAGGCTGTCCGCATGGCCGGTATGATTGGCGGTAGGATTGAGTAAAGGTGACTTCCATGCAAATCGGGTGAAGCATACTTCATTGGCTTCACTTGACTTCAGAAGGCAGTTGAAAACTTCTGTCGGGTTCCATTTCCCGAGGCACTCGTGCCGATGCTCTGGTTGAGCCCAGTGTGCAATCAATCTCGCAAATGTGAACTCATGAAAAACCTTACATCGGTTCGTCAGTATGGTATCTTCAGTTTGGCGGCTTTAGAAACAGCGGTTCGTGCTCCAAAACAAGTAACTCGTTTGCACAAAAGCCATTGCGTCCCGGTATTTCGTGGAATGTGGTTTAGGGGCCCTTTCCCTCTGCAAGATCGATGGTGTATAGGGCCACCATATACTACTAGCTTATTGAGAAAGAATATGTGGCATGCAGCGCAGATTTTGCGTCGGAAAGCACCGTTCATTTACATGAGACAAAGCGGGCTGCTTTCCCCGTTGTAGCAAGTTCTGCAGGCGCCGGAGGTGACTTGTGGTCCATATAATATCATGAGAGGTGCCTAGCGGAGGGGGAAAACGCCGCCATTTACGCGGATGAAATTGCAGATGGGCCTTGTAAATGTGCATAGATACGCTGTACAGCACAGCAGCCAATTTGCCAAAGCGAGCTCCTCGAGGCCAACGCAGGGGACACGTGACTTCCTCGCAATCTCGAGTATCGCCGGATCGGTTTACCTCTGGGGAGAGCAGGCGAGGCGTTTACAACCCCGCCTCCCCTGCCCCCGCTTTCTTTGTGTTCGCCAATAACGTTTCCTAGGGACTACGTATCTTCGTAAAAACGATAGTAGAAGAGGACGTGGGGCTCGTGACGAGAGTGCGCGAAGCTCAGGCGTTTGCCAGCTCGATGCGATTCGGTGTTGTGCGGTTGTTTTGTGCTATCGACGTCTGGAAGGCCTGCCCAGTGACGCCGTCAAAGAACAGCTCCACCCCGGCCCCGTGAAAAATAGCTTTGGGCTCATCAATCGGTCTCCACTCTAAATACATGCTTTTCGCATCGTCAGACCGTCTGATTGCTAGCCCTAATTCTCCGTCACAAAGTGGCGTCCGCGTGACAGGGCTGGAAATTTAAACATCATATCAATGGTGTGCTGCGTTAGGTCTGTCGCTCACCGTGATGGGTGTGTCTTTGCAGCAGCAAGGAGTTAGAAAAAATTGGAGGATGCTCAGCTTCGCTTTTAATAGTGTAGCGCGATAGCATTCTAGATATATGACTGCTTGTCAGGCTTTCCCGCCCCAGCTGCAGCTTCTTTTTTCTCTACTTTCGCCTCTGCGCGACGCTACTGAGGCGAGCGCCATCTGGATGGTGTTTTTGCAAGGAACCGACCCGGTTGGTGTTTGAGCTTCTGCTTAACAGACATATGTTCTCTCATATATTCAATTGCAATCGGATGCTGTCATGTATGTAGGTGTGGTTAAGTCGTACTTTGCTATTTTTGTGACGCATTTTACTTTGAGAAATTTATTATTCACTAAGCCTATGCGCCACGCTGAGGGCCAGAGCGGTAGGGGTGGTTCGGGATTATTGTAGGCCGAGAACACCGGCGGCCAATGCCAGATTTTTATGCCCAAAACACGGAGCCCTTAACGCTATCGCGTTAAACTTCACTGCATTAAACACTCAAATGGCCTGACCCGGAAGGAACTTTTAGATTGGGTAGAGGCGGAGAGAAATCAGCTTCGGAAAAATAGACCAGCCGAGAGACAGGCTAAGCAAGAGGCTGATGAACGTTAGCATGAGATTTAGCAAAAGCTCAAATTACAACTGGCGACGAAGACTAACGCACATGTTCTAACTGAAGGTGATCTGTAGCCGCAAGCAGCGCAGTAGTCAACCCACAAGAAGCTAATCCCAGTGTTTCATGATCCACGCAATGATCTTGAGGCATCCCTTCAACGCTTCGAGCGCGTCGCATCTGGTTAGAACTGGGTTCAAGAGAAGTGGGCAACTGCTATTACGTGTCTCTTAGGAGAAGCCCTCAGCGTCATTGACAGTATTGTAGCTTACAGATGTGCTGGATTGCGATAAAGCTAAGAGAACGCTTCTGCTAGCTTCCGGCTCACCGCTCAAGGCTACCAAGAAACCTTCCGGAAAACCCAAGCTGACAATGACCAAACCGCTAAACAACTTGCAGCCAGGCTGCGAGATTATTTTGACCGATGGAATGAGATGCTGATGTGCCAAATACGCTCGAACGACTTGGTGAGGTGATGATTTCGGATGTTTATTTCGTGTTGTCCCTCTACACTACGCATCTTTTTGTGCAAAAGAGAACGTTACACTCTTGACACGATGGCTAAGGCTAACTGATCTGTTCGTTGAGCCGTAGGGCCTCCTCAACATAGGCAAAGATGCCAACACAAACAACAAACTAGGGCATGCGGTAATACTAGCTAATTCACCGAGAAGGACGAAGCAGCTGTGTTTTCTCTGCACCCGATTTGGACACTGAGCTTCCCACTCCAGGAATTCCAAAGACTGGTAAATGTCCGCCGTGCAATGAAGCTGACCACGCCCGATGAAATGAGATGCCTAATGTGCCAAATACGTTCGAACAGCTTGGTGAGGTGATGCTTTTGAATGTTTATTTTTTGTTGTCCCTCTACTCTACGCATCTTTTTTGTGCAAAAGAGAGAGCGTTACACTCTTGACACGATGGCTAAGGCTAATGGTCTGTTCGTTGAGGCGTAGGGCTTCCTCAACATAGGCAAAAATGGCGACATAAATAGCGAGCTAGGGCCTGCGGTCATAGTAAGCGATTCACCAAGCCGGATGAAGCTCATGTGTTTTTCCTGCAGCCGATTTAGACACCTAGCTGCTGACTGTAGGAATCTCAGACTGGTAAATGTCCGCTGTGCAATGAAACTGGCCACACCCAAGAAAACTAAGATATGCTCGATGGGCGAGCACTAGCTTGCATCCTGCTCCGCGTCGTCCTAGTCGTCAGGAAAAGCACAGGCACACAAACCAAAATGTGCATCTGCTAGGCGTTCCCCGCGCATGAAACGCGACGCAACACAATAGAAGATGCCACAAGGCTCCACGTGTTTGTGTGTTGCTCAAGGTCGGATCTTAGAAAAACCTGTTAGCGCTTGGCTAGAGACAGTAATACAGTTGTTAGACCTGGCCTCGTCCCTGACTGTTTCCTTACCGCTATGTACTGACAGTTTAAAGCTGTTAGATGCCACCCTGCAGTGTCACCTAGAAACATCCGTCAAAGTCGGCAGCGTATACTTCTTAGACTAGGCGACAGTGCTCTGTCTGTCTAGTTCCACATATCCTCTTTCGGCAACTATTCAAATGCAAGGATCCATGCCAGCAGCACAATGATTAAAGAGTCCTGCTAGAGTACAGGATGACCCATGTGTGGATGATCATATGAGAGAGGACACGATGCCTAACAAGCAGCTTTGGTTTTCTGCCATTGCCAGACCGGGTCTGTTCCATTTTCCCACGTGCCCCTTCCTGAACATAGCACAAGTGACAAGGACAAATCTTCATGAATGACAGCATGAGGACAACTCCCTGAACACATATTTTCTTAAAGGCGCCAAGAAGTTTACATCCGGAAAAGGCCACACTCATTCATGTTTTATCTGACAAAGCCGTGCTTTACCCTGGATTCTGTCTGGCTTCTAGACAAGAACACTGTACAAGAACGAGTACGAGTACTCGTTCGTGTGTACGAGTGTGTACGAATACAAGAACGTTGTGGTGCCGAAGAAATTCCGAACATTTATTTTCCAATTTGCACACAACAGTAGAATCACAGATTTATGGGCAGTCGGTGATCGATCGAACGCATTTTGGAAGACCTTACTGGCCAGAAGTACAGCTGCAGCGAAAAAAGATTGGCAGAAGTGGCCGATGTCCAGAGCAGGTAAATTGCGGTACGCGGCACTCGCATTCCCGTGCACACTGGTGTCCAAGGTACCACATGATTCATCCTTCAAAGCACTCTCATTTTCGACGTGCTAAGAAACAACAGCGTCGTGTGCCGCAATAAATGTGCTCGGGTGATCGGTTACTTATGCTAATCTTTTTCCGATGCAGCTGTACATCGCGATGTTAAGCGACTTGTAAAATCATTTCACGCCTCTCAGCGAACAACTCCTAAAGTCGTTGCAGAGGCACCTCTTGGCCGAAAGCCCGTTATTCGTACTGCGTTTAAACGCGTGGCTGTGACCTGTTGGTCCCATTTCACCGAGATCTGAGATGTGAAATCTCTACTTAACTGACAGTGGTCGTTTGGCAACTGGATACTCCGATGCCGTCGCCTTACCTGCTTCGACAAAGCACATGTTGCGCAAGCCCTTGTAGATACTTTTTTCACATGTTGGTCTTTCAACAGATATAGGGCGCGATCTTGTACGTGTTCCAAAATGGAACGGAGGCGTTCCATCGAGCCGCACACATTGGTCAATTTGATTGTCGCGGTTGAAATTGACCAATCGTGTGCGGCTCGATGGAACGGAACGCCTCCGTTCCATTTGGAACGCGTACAAGATCGCGCCATAGTCACCGACCAAGAAAATCTTCGCTTCACAACTCATGAAAAATTGTTCGTCTGTTGTCTGTAAGGTTGCAATGAACAATGCCTTACTGTATGCAATGACGAATAGACTCGTGGAAAGGTACAGCACCCACGTTCCTTGGACACAATTTGCACAATTGTACTCTTACAGCCAAGTCTCACAAGCGGCTTTGGGCTTCTCATCGTTTGAGTTGATCTACAAACGCAACGTCCGCGGTCCTCTACAGTTCTGCATTACAACGTTCTTATAGGTCCTCTGTCGTTTCGGATCGCTCATCTTTTAATGCCGAAACACAGCCATGAAAAGGTACATGTCTACCTCTATTTCTGACTATGGAGAATGCATTTGCCCAAAAGCCACATTGCAATGTTATTGGAGTTAAAATATAGTTACTATAGTAATGATTTTTCGATCGCATTGTTGAACAACCCAGAATTAAAAGGTCTCCCCAGCGTATTAAGAACGCTACTGCTGGTTATGCGTCGAGTTTCACGAGCTTAAAAAAAAATCGAGGTACTAAAGGTAGCGTAGCATATGTGATGCGTCGGAGTTTATATTATTTTAAATTAATCAATAAGTGAGTTATTAAGCTTTCTAATGCGCAAAAAAATAAATGCCGCTGTTTTAACGCAGGTGTATCTCAATGGTTTACTTCTTAATCCCCTAAAAAAGAAAAAGATCTCCATCTGCCTCCAGGCGCATGTGGCCTCTTGCGAAACCGAATACGCTCCTTAGCATGCCACTTGAGGAATGACACTGAAATGAATGCACAATATTCGAGCAAACACATTGTTTCCATGTAGGTAACGTGGGTTTTGGGGATGTTCAAGAGACGGTTTCAAAATTCAGCCTTCGTTACGAGTTAGCCCGGTGCCAGCAGACTTGTCACAGCTTCCTCCCCGACTGCAAATGCCTTGAAACCTGCTCCTCGTGCGGCTCGTACAACGGGCCGATGAGAATCTGCTCTAGGGTTTGACCCCGCGTCTCAGGCAGAAAGACACTGGTCAGCAAAGTGCCCACCAATGTTGTCAAACTGAAGAACCAGGCCAGCGCAGAGAAGAGGCGGGTTTCGACCAGTGCGTGCGACACACACGTGACAACCAGTGCACATGTCCAATTGAGCGCCGTGGCGGCGCCCAGAAAGACACCGCTCTCACGGCACGGCACGAGCTCGGCGCCCAGTGTCCAAACCACGGGACCCAGGCCGACCGAATAGCCTGCGACAGGGATTGCTCCAAGTGGTTAAGGCAGAAGGCTGATCTAGTTGTTTGAGTATGCTGACATATTTTCAGGGCTAGAAAAGGGGCATACAAGAAGCAGGCAGGAAGGGCGCCTGTCCTGTCTTCTTCATTCTCTGTGCCTATTTCTAGTGTTGAAAATATGTAGGTTTGCACTGTATTGAGGCATAAGCTTAAATACGCCCCGACTAACGCTAAAGCGCTCGGATATCATGCACTAATCAGACCTACCCGCCGGGGTTGCTCAGTGGCTATGGTTTTGGGCTGCTGAGCACGAGGTCGCGGGATCGAATCCCGGCCACGGCGGCCGCATTTCGATGGGGGCGAAATGCGAAAACACCCACGTACTTAGATTTAGGTGCACGTTAAAGAACCCCAGGTGGTCCAAATTTCCGGAGTCCCCCACTACGGCGTGCCTCATAATGAGATCGTGGTTTTGCACGTAAAACCCCATAATTAAAGAAAAAATTATTACTAATCTGACCTGAACTCAAGTTTGCATGTACCGTTTTGGACAGTTAGACCAAGATCAACGATAAAAATTACTAGAAAGGCTGCGAGGTCAATGTTTGCCTAATTGTCTGTGTAGGATACTGCAAAGAGCCCCCTAATCGACCTCCATAAAATATCTACTCGACGTACGAAGAAAACATTTGATGTTATGGTTCCTTAAGGTGCGTGTTAATTAAGAATCAATAATTAAACCACCACAATTTCTGCGACCCTTAACGACCAGATAGATACACGTGGCACCACCACGATATTGTGAACACTAACAACTTGCTTTGCACGAACATACACATTTAGGTTTTCTCTTTTGCCGCGTACGATACATGACTGGAAATGCTTGCTGCGAACATTTTCCGAAATTACTATTCATTTTGTTCTCCCTTACATTGTATGATCTGTTTTTTTATGATGGTTACCTTGCTTGGAGCTGGAGTCTGCAGTATGTATTGAGTAATAAATAAATGAAATAATTTAGTAAAGAATAGTGGGACGATACAATATCGCCACAGCTGCACGCAAAGCTTTGCTAAAGCCTTCGCCTCGCCAACGCTTCGTCGAAATAGGCACACTTTCCACGCCTGCGCACATCTAGGGTCCTGATAACAGCAACAGCTGCAATAAGTAGGCTGCGTGACACGGAAAAGCCACAGCTCGACATACGGGCCACTCAACAAGACTTGCTGCGTGGATCATGGATCGCCGCACCGCAGCTGCGGCTGCCACTCTGTGCTGTAATTCATTTTGTGTTCGTTATTTTCTGAAGGAATAAACCCGCGTGTATTCTCTGTTTCCATTCGTCGTTTCGCAATTCCACAGGCGCCAACTGCGGAAATTTCTCATGGATCTGAGATCGGAGCGTGAAGCCCTCCATGGTGCATCGGTGTTTACGGCCTTCTGCTGCGCGACACGCAGTGCCCGTGTTAAGGTGGCCAGGGGGTGCAAAAACGCTAATAATATTCCGTAACTGTGAGCAATGTAACTGACTCGAGGCAGACAGATTTAAAGCGGACGCCACCCTATGCGAGGCTCCTCAGCCACACCAATAAATTGCACGTTGATGAAGCCAGTCAACCAATAAATAAATCAATGCAATCACGGAAAGTGTCGGTGTAATCTCGCGGCTGTCTGTGCCAAACCGCACAGGGATGAGCAGCATAGGTGTTTCGTAAATTAGTAGTTATAAATGTCGGTGTCCGCGCCTGCGATAGCTTGAATAAGTGTTTTCTTCAGCAATAACTTTGCTCCTTACATTAGCATTAACATGCCCTCGATGGCACAAACTGTAGTACCTGATAGCAAAAAAAAAAAAAGAAAGAAATTCAGATGGGGAGTCGGCTGCTGCAGTCGTCCGGCAGATAAAATGAATCATGCGAAGCAGGCACATTTATCTGCACTTCGTACTTCGAGCTGTGAATAGCCATATGAATGGTTTATTATTGCTTGACCGTACGGGTAGGATTAGTTGACTTAGCTAGTCGCAGTGATGGGAGTAGCTTACCGTGGCTGTTGGTCCAAAATTGTGGTGCCACAACAATGTAGCAGTGACATATTGATATTATAGGATTGTGATTACAATAATTGTACTTTGCGTGGAAAGTCTGGAATCTGTTGAAGGGAAGATGATTCTGGTTTGCAGTACAGCTGTTGTGGTCTCTAGTGAGAAAGAACCATATAAGGTTGCATGATTGCTGTGTGAATGACAAGGACACATTACAGCAATGTCCCGTACAAGACTATCTTTGCAGGTTTTTGCGCTGCGTTGTGGAGCGGGATGTGCAATCAGCGGCGGCGGAGGCGGCAGCAGCAGCATAAGCCGCCGCAGCAGCAGCAGCTTACAACACAGAAATTAGCTGCACAACGGCGGCTTTCCACAGGAGACGTTCATTTCCATGGGATGTGGTATTGTGGTGCGCTTTTCTCCCTTTTCTTGCATTTCTTTTTTCAGTTAGAGTTATTCACCAAATCAAGCCAGTAGTAGTACGGCAATGGCTTGCTACTAATACACCTTTCCCTTTATTAGGTTGAGACCCAACCGTCTCAACATTCGATGTCACATTATGGTATGCACGCATGGATGGTCTGTTGCTTTTTTTTGTTCGTAACAAACAGAAGAAGCCCTGCGTCCTTCTCTTCGAGTTGCCGTCGTCTTCCGCACTAATTTAAAGTATGCAATAATGCTTGTACACCGAACAAGCGTTCAGATAGACCAGAATAGTATTGAATAGATGTATTGTGTGCATCGCTAGTGTCTATAAAAACAATCTGTTGGTAACTTTGAGAACACAAAGCCCGGAACTCAGGACAAGGAACGAGAAGAATATATCTGTTAATAAGATTATGAAACAGTAGGATAGCTAACCTTACCTATAATAAAAACTCCCAGGAAGACATTGGGTAGTCGTTGGCTAAGCGAGTCTCCTGTGGCTTTGGCATTGTGGAAGGCCCCGAAGGCGAACATGGCGAGCACGCACACCACCGAAGAGATGGTAAGAAGGCGGCGCCTTCCCACGACAGCCATTATGGACACTGTGCACATAGTGACCGTCACCTGAAAGGTAGAGAGAGGGACCCGTCGACGGGATGCCCTCACATTGAGCATGAAAGACGATGTCGCGGCCCGAAATACAGCTAACTGAAAATGTCTCAAGGCCACCAGGCCACCGTTCTCCTAATCAGCACTGACGAACTGAGGCGTCATGGCGCAGGGCTCGCGATCACTCATATGATAAAAGGGTGGGCTTCAATGATGGTACAATCGAAGGTTGAGAAACGTTTTTAGTCTTCTTTTTTTGATATAGGTGTCTGTTTAAGTGACTTCATCATGATAGCTGATTCCGCCTACTCCATCTCACTCAGCAAAGGAATAGATATGTAAAATAGGCCGCCTCAATGAAAGAAACAAACTAATATTCAGTTCAAGTAAGCACAGTGTAATACAAAATTTGTACAAGCACCAGCTATTACATCATGTACTTGCGCAGCCTCGGAAAAAAACTGAACTCTAATGCAGAAATACGCGTGCATACAGTAGCTCATTAACATTATACAGTAAACATCACTTGTGTTTTATGGAATTCTAACACTTCGGGAACCCCCCCCCTTTTGCTTTTCGAGGGAATGTCGCAGTCAACTTGTTGGCAATGGCACAAATACTTTTCGTCGAGTGATAGTGGCTGTCTACCCAGATTATGCATTTCATTGCTTAGTATTTTTTAAACAAACTTTTCTTTCTTATGACTTATGTGTGTTTGAACCGTAATTTTCGAGGCCCAATCGAATGCGAATTGAACAGTGCCCGAAGCAAATCGAATGTTGTATTGAATAGCATACAAACAGTTTTTTTAATAGGTGCTGGCTAATAGTACATCCAACGTCTGCCACAATTTTGTTTACAGGTACAGTCAACCACAAAAGTTTGCGGACCACGCGAGCGCGTGCCAGACTGCCTATCCGCGCCCCTAGCGGTACGCCACCTAGCGGCGACAGGGGCGCTCTCCCGGATATGAGCCCTCTTGGTACTCGCCTGCCTGTTAATTTTTTATTCCCGTGCATGACATTGTTAGTTCGTTGTGTTGACGCAGAGCGCTGTCTGCGATAAGACTGCCACATATCTGGCTTGATAGCAGTATCGGAGCAATCACTGCAACCTTTGTCGACTGGTGTGCCAGTGGGTAGATAAGTTTCACGAAGCGCTGCGACGATTTTTTTACGCGACGTTTACTGGCGCACTTTGGTTGGCAGCATCTTGGTCCAATGAGTGTTGCTGCTTCTGCGTCTTGAGAGAAAGGGTAGGGAGGTGTTTCACTGTCATCAAAAATAAAGAAAAAGCGGATGCATAGAAAATTTTCTTTCACACATAGGCGCATCTTCGCATCAGTCGCTGAAAACGTAGTAGACTTGCTTCAGGCCACGTGGTGATTGCCTATTTGGAAAGATGCCGCTGCGTGTTCCACTTGACGAAAGAAGGCACATTGTGCGTTTATTTATAGAGGGAATACCTCAGCGCGAAATCTGCCGCCGAACCAACAGGAGCCGGACTGCCGTGAATAGGATTATTCAAGCTTTCCGCGACGATGACAGATTCACAGATATGGAGCGTAGTGGGCGTCCAAGGGCCACGACTGAGGAAGAGGACCGCCTGATTACGGCCGCCATCGTGGCTGATCCTTTTCAAAGTGCAGAGGATATCCGAGAAGCGCTCTCGCTCACGGTATCGTCTGAGACTAAGAAGGCTGAGTGAGCTTGGCCTGCAGTCTTTCGTAGCAGCACAGAAGCCCTGCCTCTCAGACAGCCAGCTACAAGAACGACTCATGTTCGCTACAGCAATGAAAGATTGGACAACAGAGAAATGGGTCGATGTCATCTTTAGCGACGAGTCAACTTTTTCCACGCGCTGGGACCAACGGAAGCGGGTTTGGCGTCCACTAAACTGCCGGTGTGTTTACAGTGTATTGGCAGTTAATTCACGAAGCTAATTCTGCATCACAACATGTTTCACGGAAAATGAGCTTTTGGACATTACGAGATTTCTCTGTAGTGGTATTATGTTGAAAACATTAACGATTGTTTCATAGTACTACTTACTCTGAAGCTAATTAAAAGCTGCCAGTGGGTCTTTCAGTACTATCTAATGATGTTTGAACCTTTTCTATTGCAACTCTATAACAGCATTATAAAGTTCATACGCAAGAGGAATCCCAACATTTTTAGACGTGCCGCTGGAACCCAATTGTATGCTATTTCTTGCAGATATCTGCCTAATTACACACAGAGTGTTCTATCCAGTGGACGGTGTTCCGTGAGCGTGTGGGGAGCAATCAGCAAAGATGGCCTTGGTCCCCTTGTGCGTCTGGAAGGGCCCTTCACTGCGTCACGGTACTGCGACGTCATCACTAGACACCTCGTTCCGTATGCGCTGGACGGTCCCTTCAGCGACGGCTGCTATTTTTTTCAACACGACCGCAGCCCGATCCATAAAGCACGTATCGTCCAGTCATTGCTAGAAGAACATGCTGTTTGCCAGCTTGAGTGGCCTCCATGTGGCGCCGACTTGAATCCCATAGAAAATGTCTGGGGCATGTTGAAGAAACGGCTGTCCACACGAGCCAACCGCGGCCGCATGGCCGATACGCTGTGGCAAGCGATCGCACAAGAATGGGAAAGCCTGCGCGGTCGACCGGAGATTACTGAATCTTTGTACGAGTCGATGCCCACACGCATCAATAAGGTGCTAGAAAACGGCGGACATTTCACTTCCTACTAGATCATTGAGAGACCTATGTTTCATGACACTTCTGTAAATGTCTTGTGAATAAATTCATCCCCTTCAGACACGAATTATGATGCACTGTCTGCAAATGCGTCAAATGCGCATGGCATCATTTCGAGACGCTCACTATTACATTCCAAGAAAGAAGACGAAGCAATGTGCTGTTTTGTGCGAGTTTCAGTAAAAAAAATTAATTAGCGTATAACTCGTTATCTAATTATTCTGAAATCCGTCAGCTTCAATGCTTGCATAAAAAGATCAACTATTAGGCCCGAAACGCATGCACACTTGCTTTTTCGGTTGTATTCGTGTCGACCGGAGAAAAAAAATACGCTTGACGTTGGTCTTGGAACCCGGCACGTCCAACGATTGTCTAACATGGTAGTGTCTCCAGCAAAGTGATCATCTGCAGCAATACGCAGGACAATGAAGTTAACTGACCGCTAGTTGTCCCATCAGGAAGCGGACACGAATGTGCACACTGAGTTTTAGGTCATTTGAAGAAACACGTGGCGTGGGACGCGCCTCCGAAGTTCGAGTCCCCAAACGAGGACGCCGTGTCGCAAAGGGTTATAAGAGAGTCATCGCACCCGATTATTCTTATTTTTCTAAATGTAACCACTATAGCAGCGCGGTGGTTCGGGCTTTGCGCAGCAAAACCTGGGCGCAGGCGATCAAATCCCGGCCGCTACTGTCACTTAGCGATGGGGGAGGAACGGAAAAATTCTGCCTACTGACTAAGCATCTGTGTCCCATGGCTGCCTCACCGCTCACTCACGCACTCACGAAAAAAAAAAAAACAGCGTGGCTACGCGAAAATAGAACTGATAACAGCCGAAGAATACGCTGTCTGATTACTTGTACTGATATTCTGCTCTCAAAATATAAGCAAGTAGCCCTGGCTAACAAAGAGCGCGTCACGTTGAAAGAGATAGGTAGAAAATATTTGCGCACAGTGCGAAAAGACAGGCCATAGATTTAAGGAGGGATGCGTCTTCAACGTAGCGCTGCTGTCGATCGCTGGTGACGTAGCGGAAGTGTCGCGAAGAGGCTCTTGGCCACGCGCTCGCGTGGTCCGCAAACTTTTGTGGTTGACTGTACGTTAACCGGATCCGGCAGTTCTTTTATGAAAGTACAGGTGCCCACAAAATAATTCGGAACGCCGGACCGGTGGCCTTTCGCCAGCGGAGCGCGCCGATGAAAGGATAGTGCCAGGGTCGGCGCATGCGCGGTCACCCTAGCAAGCTCGCCTCGCTCCCCAGTGCATGTAAATAGGTGTTACCTTGCTCCAAAAGAGTAGCGCTGGGTACCTTTTAGTGTTGTCACCGCGGGGCTGTGCAGATGCGGTCTTTAAAACGCTGTGTGCGCGATGGGGTATGGGCGTCTTGCGCTGGAGTTTGAGGTATAGTAGCGGCGCCTGGTGGCGGCGAAAACGTCATCTGGGTAGTACCAGCTTGGAAAGTATTGAGCCCTGGCTTTGGCGAAGCACGTTTCTAACCCGCGTTTTGCGACGATTCGCACTATTTTCTGCCCTGTTTAGAGTGCGAAAAGGCTCGTCACTTCTCACAGACCATGGCGACCAGGCTGCGAGCTGGCCGCAGCCTATAGTTTTACGAAAACAGACTCTCCGTGTGCCGTGGGACGTAATGCTGGAAGCAGAAGACATCGCTACGCCGATCCGGAGAGACCTAGCTCAGCCTCGAAAAAGCGTCTCCGTCGTTACTGCTGCGTCGTGGGCTGCCATGAACAAGAAATTCTGAATCCCAACATCTGATTCTACCGTTTTCCTTCAAGGCCTCACGCTGCTGAGCGTTGGGCGCGCTGGATAACTGCAGTTCGTCGCGCTGGATAAGCGAAATGGAAGACCGACATAGCAGCAGGCATGGCTTGTGATTCACGATTCGAGACCCGGCCACAGCGACAATTAACAATTCGACCGGTGCGAAGTGGTGAAGTGACCACGTGTGTGCAAATGACCACTAATGGTCGGGCTGATTCGGTGACAATTCACTACCCCACTACCAGCAGCACAGGTTAGAGAGTTGAATGTGCTCATCCTTGACCTCAATCCAGCACGTTGAGGCAGCACAGCAAGGTAGTATTGATTACAGCACATCGATGTTGGAGCGCTGTCATTAAAACCTACATCAAGCGAGCAGTGCACGAGCGCGCGCAGCAGCGCGATTGGCACGTACGTACGTTACTGCGAGCTTATCAATTGCTAGACAGATGGCCGCTACTACAGCGCAGGCATAACTACTTGTCTAGCGGCATGCAGTCAACAAAGATTTCAGGAGGACCCGCCGTTTCGCGGCATATCGAAAGACCGCTGCCGTCGCGGCGCGTACGATCGTGCGCTCGAGCAGTTCGTACACGCGGCATGCTGAAAGACCGCTGCCGTCGCGGCGCGTACCGTCGTGCACTCGAGCAGTTCCGTACACATGTCTGCTTATCGCTGCTGTGAATTCATTTATCGAAAGCATTTCCTCGCGTTTGTATGCCTGAATCTAGCAGCGTGCAAACCTTACCTGAAGTTCAACTTCGCACGTGCGTGACTCGCTTCACTTGCGATTGACACCGCACGAAAACTTCACCGCTTATTTCTTGAACGGCGTACACGTATTCGGCGTTGCATAATTTCTTGCCTTTACGCAGCATGCCACCCATGGAAAAATCTTCGGCACCCGATATTCGCTGCAAGCCGTGGTACAACACAACCGAAAGTGGCGGTCCGTATTGTAAACGTGCTTCCCGAAGCAGACGACCGAGCTTGGTACTACCCAGTTTCGGATTGAGGGCGCTTTTTAGCACCATTTTTGCAGCGCCCCCTGGGCAACGCAAGAGCCCCATAAGCGCTCGGTGCGTGCGCGTTAACGAGAATCGGAGCCTTTTAAAGCGAAAGGCTTAACTGGCTCATTAGTCGCGGAATGTGACCATCGTCGACAACACTTGCGGTATGAAAAATCAGAAAGCGGCATACTACACCAATACCGTTCAATAAAGCATGTAAAAGTGAATTAGGCCCCGAGTAGCTAAAAGTAATTAGGTAATTAAGAGTCCCAAAGGATAATAAAAGTAATTATAATAATTATAAGACCAAAACACGGACATCATACGACAGCTATGAATTACTAATGAAAGAATTACGATTATTCAAAGTAATTAAGGGTTGAGAACAGTAATAGAGGCACTTAACATTTCGACTCCGTGTTAAGACTCGTCAAGCCAAATTAAGACTAGGAATTCTAAAGCGCAGTACATATTAATTAGGATCAATTAAAGACTCCGTAACAGCAAGTAAGAAATGAATAAACCGAATTACGACCAATTAATAGTTATTAATTAATTACCTACATAAGCAAACAATCGCAAATGAAATGACGTCAGCGCATTGAAGTTTTCGCCGTCAAAGTCGTCTTAGTAACTGATATGGGACCACACTGAACTTTTTTTTTAAGCATTTAACTCACACAGCTGAACACCCCTTTATTAGCAACGTATCACCACACTGAACGAAAAATTGAATGTTCGCGCCAACCACAGCAGACACGCAATCAAGTGTTAGAGTGCTCAGTACTAAATCTGCAACGAAGCGGCCAGATTTCGTAAATAAATAGCGCACTATGTATATGCGATGTTCATTGTGACTGCGAAGCATTGAAGAGACCTTTATTATAGTGCCGCATGCATAAGATTAATTCCTGTGCGTGAAATTGGCGTGTTGGAATACGCCGTCTGATGTCATTTGAAAACTTTTATTACTGCACGCAGTCATCCTTGTTGAAGGAGCCATCGTGTTACAGTCAAAGTTGTGTTCTTATTCGCAAGTAGTAAATGCGGCGGAATATAATTGCACAAGGACTAAAATACATCGCGCAACACGATAATCCGGTTGAAATGTGCGCTATACAGTGCTGTTATAGGCTAGCCGTGGCGCTCGCCAACATGAAAGATAAGCTATGAATTCAGAGTTTCTTTAGGCGAAATAATTGATTCAGATATGCAAGACAGGTATAATCAAAAGTAGGGTATGGTGAACTCACTGGTCACCACTCAGTTATCAGCACTCAAGGATTCCGAATATCCACGCAAGCTATCCAGAAAGCAAGACTATCTCTTAGAATGAATGAAGATTCCGACGAGAATACGCCACAAGGTCTACGCGCGCGTTTCGAGATCACGCTGCATAGCGCGAGCACGCTGTAGCCTACAGGGACGGTATTTTGTAGCGATGCCTTATGCTTTATTCTATCCTAGTCTTCTCATCCACCGCTCACGGCCGGTTGATACCATTGATAACGTTAGCGGACCGTCGCTCTGACCACTGACCAAGTGCGAAAAGCGCGAAAAGGCATTAGCATCGGAAAGGAATCGCTACAAATACCATCCCAGGCCCCGACCACCCCCAGATGTGTTGTCGCAGCGCTAAGAGGGACAAAGCGCGAGATTTTGACGCAAGGCAGCGCCTATCTAGATGCACTAAGGAGCGAGGCTTGCTTGCCTTGGATGCCGCGCAGATCAAGGCTGTATTTTTCCGCGGGTGTGCTCCGCCGACGAGCGGCCACCGGTATGGCCTTTCGAGGTATTTTGTGGGCACCTGTACATACGTCCAACCTTTCTCGTTGGTTTCTACATGTTTCACTTACGGTATCTTCGACTGATCGCATCCATCCCCCGAAGCAGAGTCGTGCAGATCCGCCGTTCCCCGAACTCAGAGGTAAAGGACAAGCGCGCAAGCCGAACGTGTGAGTCGCTATCGGAGGGGGAAATGGCAGATGCGAAACCACGTGACTACTGCTAACGTCCGATGTTTCGCCTATCCAAAGCTAAACTGGCGGATGCGTCGTTGAGCCGCCAGCATGCTGTGGCCTAGGTTGCCTAGGCTACGGTGGACGGTCGCCAAGAACGGCGACGCTGTGCTGTGATGACGTTGCTGGAAACGCTCTCATCTGGACGACTGCTCCGACGACAGGGCGCGGAGCGCCTCAGAGCGCTCGACGCGGGAGGAGAGCGATCGAAAAGAACCAGCCGAACGCAAGGCGCGCACCCTCTTTCAACCAGCCGAAGACAACGCCGCTCGCGAGAGCGATCAAGAGCGCTCCGACGCGACCAGTCGAAGATACCATTAGTATAGTCGGGCTTAAGCACGCTTAACAGCTATATACTATATTGAACGTTTTCAGCGTGAACACGGGGTCGCGTGGCTATCAGTACTACGAGCTAGCTGCACCGCAGAATTCTTGTGCGCATGTGTGACAAGAGTAGCATCCCTTCGCGCGCATTACGTCATCGGAGCGCTCGCAGGTCGCAAGGTCGATCCACATAGGTCGCGAAGCTTCGGGCGAAAAGCGGTTCAGAACCAATTGTCACCGACATCAGCAAGGGTGGTTATGGGAGCAGCGATTGAAGCGCGACTATGTTTGGGGGGAATCAACACTGGGAAAAAAAAAAACGTTTTTAAAATAAAGCGAGACGCAGTTAGATTCATTCAAAAAATAAAATTCCTAAATCATTTATATGCATGGTGAGAAAGATACAACTGTATTTTACTGGATCATTATCAATATATACCTTTTTTCAGGGCCCACCGTGAGAGCGCCCATCGATAGCGGCGGGCGTTGACGCCGCTATATGCAATGCCATGCAACTCTTGGAGTGCGTGGAAAGGCGCTCGTAAATTTCACCTGTTACAATAGCCCCCCTCATATGTGTTGTGTTGCATGTCGACGTTTGTCTGAATTAGGTGACGCGGGTAGTTTTATTGTTTCTTAACCTGTGCAGTCAAAAGTAGTGAGTTGCGACCGTCAGATACTTGTTTACTTAGTTGTTTTCGTGCAACAGCACTGGCCGACGGGCTTGGTGTCCGACGAAAGGACGAGCACTCTACGCAATATACGCCCAAAGTGTTCGTCGGCCTCCAAAGAAAGTATGTTCTGTGCAGCGATGCGATTTCGACACCCGTACGGCTGATCTTTTCCGGCATCGCTTTTCGCGCTGAAAATTCGGAACGCCCATGAAGTGGAATGGCGGGGCATTTGAATATACAGCTCTAATGGCAGGCCTCCGAAAACAAATTTCGCGCCGATGAGAACAAAATGACGTCACTTCTGTATTTGACGGATATGACGTCCAATTATTTTTTCTTCCGCCGGAAGTGTTCCCTCCTCACACAGATGGCGCTAAGCCCCATGAAATTGTAAATTGTTTAAGCACATTTACAACTTAATAGCTGCTAAATGGGATCAACTACTGCTTGCATGGATACTTGGTAAAACAGCCTTCGGCCGGAGCCATTTCTGCCATTTTACACTCGAGTAAATTATAGACAAAATCACTATGTCCGCTCTCAGATTTCGCTAATGTTCGCAAACAAATGCTCACCCCTAGAATGCAGTGGTAAAAAAATTGACGTTCCAATACGGCTCCTTTCATGAACCTCTATAGACATTTTCACGAGGCTAATACTTTGTTTCTCGGCCTTAAAACTGGACGTAGCTGACGACGAGCGCAATGACGGGACGTCAAGCATGCGAAGCCTTTATGCTGCACCCACTGATCCCGGCCACGGCGGCCACATTTCGATGGAGGCGAAATGCAAAACGCCCGTGTGCTAGCGTTGTAGTGCATGTTAAAGAACCCTAGGTGGTCAAAATTATTCCGGAGCCCTCCACTACGGCGTGCCTCATAATCAGAACTGGTTTTGACAAGTAAAACCCCATAAAGAAAGGATTCACCCACTGAGCATGCGCAGAACTTTTCGTCGCCGCCGTTAGACTGCACTGGTAGTAGGGAATGCCACGGGCCACCTTGTACATGCTCAAAAAGATCAACGTAGTACACGTTTTCCTCACCTCAGCACTTTGTGTGTGTTGTGGTTTGTTGTGGTGTAGCGTATACCCGTGGTAGCGCAGCCCGAGCAGATCGGTGTGCTCATCATTGCTGTAACAACTGCCGTATTTGCTTCCATAGCGGTGAAGCGCGCTTTCAGATGGAGAAAAATGCATTCCATTCTGTGCCCCTCGACGCGATACTATGACAACGTGTGCGATTCGCCAATAGAGCAATGCTGCAACTATGCTTCGCTATCGATCCACTAAGTGATTGGTGAAAATCCGTCCGCGTTACAGCATTTCACAATTAGGAAGATGTCGAAGCCGAAACTGCAATCCACAAATTAACAGAATCATTAACTAATGAATGCAGAGTAGCGCAACTCTTCTCCGTGCGGTTAGCTCCGCTGACCGATCTTCAAGTCGTCTTAGTTTTCTTTCGCGAACAGGCGCGAATGACCCTTGTCGTGCCGATCGCATTGTCGCTGAGAGCATTCCTTTTATGACGCTTCTTCGAGAGACTGCTTTAATCATACAGCGAGGCAGATCAATAATAGAAAGTTGAAAATTGATAGCGCGAGTTACGTCGTCGTATAAGACGACCTAACTAATTTCTATTTTCACTCTGCTTTGTCTAGTTAAAGTAGCGAAAGATCTGTAGATGGGACTTTGCGGCAATGGGATCGCGAATGCACGTACACTAGCTCAATTTGACAGTAACCAGTGCCAACGCCGCTGACGGCTCGTTTTTCTAACACGCAGTGGCTGCTTTCGCGCAATATGGTTTGGAATAAAGGTTGGAGTAGAGCCGACGTAAACCACACAAGAGCTGTTTTTAGAAAAAAAAAAGCGGTACAACAAAAAACATGGGACAGAAAGTTGAACTGTTTGCAGTCAGCGGTTTTACTAACAAGTACACAAACTATCGCAAGTCTGCCGTTTTGTTTTGTAGTTAATTTTCAAGGATGCTTAGTTTTTAGGCACATCACCTACAAAGACTCGCATATAGGCTAATTTTCGCTTTGAGTATACAACTGATTAAAAAATTGTTTTTAATGGCGCAAAGGCCTAGTGATGACCAAAGAGCGCCAAATACATAGTGGAGGGAGCTTACAATGGTACATGGAGACAATGGCGTAACATGACCTAAAAGCGGCGTAAAATAAATCGCTGTTTAAATGCGTAAAATGTATACGTAAATGTATTGTACGCAGTTAAACTTGTGTCTAGTATAACGCTGTTTTGGTATTAGTGTATCAATTTGTGTATTTCATGTTTTATTTTTCCAAAATAGGATGTCACTGCTTCGCAGCGCTTTGTAGGTAGTAGCAACTGGTCAGGTGCTTGAGTACAGCTTTTACTCCCACCATGCTTCATGTATAGCACATGAACATAAGCATTCAACTCAATCTTGGAGGCAATCTGCTGTGGGTGCAAAGACTGGACGAGCCGAGATGGCTCGTCGCTTTACGTGCGCTGCTTTCTCGCGAACCTAGTGTTGGAGGTTGCGTAATATCAAATGCCGGCCAGACGTTGAAGCGAGAGAGCGAGAGGCAGTCCGAAGAAATCGCTCCCCGAGGACGGAGTTCCTCAGCGCATCAGTGTTGCGACAGCCAGTGTTCGTTGTCATCGAGTGACATCTGTTCAGGTTTGCCAGTGCGCGCGTGACTCGGTAAGTGATTAGTAAGTCAATGTTTATTGCAATTGATACGGCTGATGAAACTACGAACCTGGTTTCGTGAAGTTGTCTAATACATTGCTATGGCTATTATTAATTCGCTTTTCGGGTGAAACTTACGGTTTTTTCTTCCTTCAAAGCCATTTTCTTAGATTTTCAATCCAAAATTGCGCTATAGCATTATATTTCATGCGTAAAAGGCTAAGGCATTGCTCTAACCAGGAGACCTCGGAATAGTACTCTAATGGAGGCATGGTAGCTAGGGACTTTTATTTTATCAATTCTCTACTGATGAAGCTTACAACCACAATTTTGGCCAAATGGTGAGTTTTCCTGTTGTAACAACAAGCGAGAACTAGCCCTGGCTGAGTTGGCACCAGCTCATTCTCCACTTTTCGCCAGTCCTCCGACGGAGTATCTGCTTCCTACAAATGAGAGGCTGACAAGCGAAAAGCTCTGCTGTCGCTATATTTGGTGCAAACCACAAAATGCGGTTAAGTCTCAACAGCAAGACTGGGTTGATGTATCTCAAACAAAATTTGCTTCGCTGACTTGAGATGGCCACATCTCAAGCCATACTGCGGTTCAACAAAGGCACAAAGGCATTTGGGAAGTTCTAGAGGTGTTGTGCAACCTTCCGACTTGGGAATTGATCGGTCTGAGCAACCAGACAGACCACAGAAAAATCAAGGGATACTCTGAACCAGAGACAGCTCAACAAAAATCTCGTCACTGCTGTGTAGTAAGGAAAGCGCAGCTGCAGGAGCCAGCTTCCGAGGGTTCGGGGTGCACCACCTACGGAGCAGTATTTTTAGTTTACACTTTTTTTTTGCAAAGAACGATCTGCATTCTGGCCATATTTTCATGAGAATTTGTGTTCTGCAGTATTACTACGCATGTTTAGAATCTTTCAACTTCGTTTAGTCGCTTTATTATTTTCTCAATCTTACCCTGTTCGCACTATTTATCCACACATTTTATGTAGTTTGTGTGAGTCAACCTTGGCGAAGTTTGCATGCACATGCACCAGGACTTGTAGAATGCAAGCATTCAGGTTTTATTTAATTTGCGGCAAATTTGGTCAGGGTATTTAAACCATTTATGCATGTTCTGGATAACGCTTTTCCAAAGTAAAACTTTTCTTTTCAAATAACAAACCTAAAAGAAAATAATGATGGAGGCTCCTCGCAATTATTTGTTTATAAGCAGCAATATAGTCTTGCGCCTCGACAACGAACCTCTTTAGCAAAATGACCCGTATAACCAAGGATTGATTACGTCGCGGCTGAATTCCTATCTTTCATTGTATTTGAATGCCTCTGCAACGAAGACCACTAAAACAAATTTGCCTGTACAACGAAGGAATGTGGGCGTCGCGAACTGCAGAGGTTTTGCTTTACAACGAACGGCCAAGTAGTGGCGCCACCACTGCCCTCCGCCGACGTCACCAATGTGCGAGCCCTAACTGCTGCGATAGCGCTAAATGTACAATCGCGAGCAAAAGTTTTGGGAGCACGGCATCAGCAAAAAATTTAAATATTCAAGCACAGCTCCCCGGCCTCGAATTGGCTTAATACATTGTATTGGTCAAACACGTGCACGTAGGCGCGCGCCTTTGATTTCAGCCGGAATGCCCAGGCTGCAAAAAAAAATTGTGGCACCTTTGGTGCACAAACTTTTGCTCACGACTGTACGTCCCCGCGCACTAGAGGGAAAAGCCGCAGGCGGAAGAATGCGCCAACACTGGCATGGCCACACTTGCAAGCGTCTTTTCCGCCGCGGCCAGGCCGGGGATAGATTTTGCTCTCAACTGGAATTACTGGGGCATGATCAGCGACGGTGAGACAGGGTGTAGTTCCTTGCCACGTTTAGCGTGTATTAAACCGCCGCTTCTCATTGGTTTCACTAATTGATGGCGGGAGGCATGCCTCAAAAAACCGCTCCGCGGCAGGAAAATGTTGCCACTCGCCCGTTTTCGCGGCCCGCTTTCTGTCGCGCGCGGCTTGCCGCATGCGATCTCCCGCTTGTGTGGACGTGCCTTAAAAGGCAGCGTTAATGACGCACATCCAGCAATCAGCGGGCGCGAGGGCTGGCGAATACGACGTTATGACAACATGATAGTGTAATCGTAACTGACAACCAACGACGCCTTCAAAGCCATCTAGAGATGGTCGCGAATACGGATAAAAGCCACAGGGATGAAGATCATGCGAACCAACCAATAATTTTCACGGCAAGGGAGGTGATAACGGCACTCGGTGACTGCTGCTTTGTGTAGATCCTTCGTTTCGCTGAGGAGCTGTTTGAACCACGGTGCAATAAAATTGGCTGCGGTCGCAAATTCTGTGAGGTGAAGTTTTTACAAAAAAATTAGCTCATTTAAAGAAGCCTCTAATTAATTCATGTTAAACAATTCTTATGTTTAACGTACTTAGCCTGCTCTATTGTGAGCGGTACGGAGCACGACCTTTACAACGAAGTCACCTGTATAATGGAGGATTTAGGAGGTCCCGAGCACTTCGTTATAAAGACATTTGACTGTAGTATATTCTATAGCAAAATCCTAGGTCTGTATGAAGCCCAAACTTTGGACAATACGAGACCCTACTTTTCCGAATTCCAGGGGTACAGAAAAAATAAAATGAGATATTCAGGAACTGCAATCGTTCCTGTCCCTTAACTGGTAGCTTGTTTCCTTGGGGGCTGTCAAGCGCAGTGATGAAATAAGTGGTCGATCAGGCAATGTCGTTGGAGCCAGCGCTTTGATAATGAGACTTGTCTTTGTCAGGGAGCAAGTTCTTTTCCTAGCAGCGCTTATGCAGGCGTAGCTCATTCTCTCCAGCCATCAATGACGGAGGAGGAGGGGAGGAGAACAAGCTGGCGCACAGAGTAAGACGAGAAAATGATAGAATTTAGGAAGAAAAATGGGGGCGAAGGAAATGTACAAAAATCAGTTGATCTTGTTATAAAAACGGAAGGAGTTAGGGGTGCGGCCGCAGTCTTCCAAAAAGCAGGGTGACAAAACGTGAAAAGGGTCCGTATGTGCAAGCAGGCATTGTCAATACAGTGAGCCAGTGTTCCAAAAAAACAGGAACGACAATCTACTCTTTGTACATTCGTACAACGAACAATTTAGTTTTTTTTAAAAGAAAAAGTAAAGTAAACTGAATGAGTACAAGACCTTTCGGTTTGAAACGCTATGCAGACGCGGTGGTGACGAAATGGAGTCCTTGGGCTCATGTTGAGCCGGCGTACGACTGCTTACTCTGAATAGCGTCAGGTCTCCGCACCGGGTGATTATCATGTATGAAAACCTAAATAATTAAGCCCCCGGCAATGGAGAGCTCCATTACATGCTGACAGTCCAATAGAAAGAGTGAGGTCTGCTCACCTGAAGGCTGGCAATGATGACGAACGTTGTGGAGGCGCTCACGAAAACTCCGGGCGCGGAGAACACGGAGTGAGCGTTCAGGATGACCATGCTGATACCTGATAACTGCTGGAGCAAGTACACGTGCACAGCGAGCAGGAAGTTCGAGGCGGGCGTGGGTAAGATGGCAAACAACTGGTCGATGGCCTGACACTCGTTGTCTACCTGCGCGGACCAAGGATGGTTCGAGGGCAGGTAGATAATGACAATTTTCTCTAAGAACTCGGTTGTGTTTAGTTGTTACGAAGCGCGGCAGCGCGGTGGAAGGGACAGATGCAGCAGCTACACAGATCTTAAACAACGTGGCAAGCCAGCGCTCTCCTATATGCTTCGTCATATTCTGCACGTGCCTTTGTTCCTAGCTGCGTGGGGGAGATGCCGTGAGAAATATTAAGATGGCTTAACGTCCCAAAGCAACACACGAGCTATTTGACATGGCCTAGGTCGGTAGTGGCAGTGGAATGCGACGGCTAGCTTGATTTCAGGTCGAGCACTCGCGGCATGTCAGCTGCGGCGAGGTGGGCGCCATTCTCAAGGGTTTGGTTCTTTGTGGCACCTACTCTGCAAAAGTGACAAACCCCAGTTGTGCCACATAATTTTTAAGTGTTTTGCCTCAAATAATAAAGGCATCAAAGAAAAATAATCATTCGTATACTGCCCACTAGAAGCGTCGGTGGCACTGGTCGACAGAAATTGAAAAAGTTGTGCATTTCAGTTTCGTCCAGAGCTGTATGGAATACAATTTCTGGGTCTACACACTACCGCCAGGAGTTCGTGCAAATAATCAAGAGATAAATGGCGAGATATACGGTAGAGCTCTTTATAGGGCCCGTGTATTTTTTTGTGGTTTAGAAATGAGCGTGGTAACCGCTATGATTGCTTAGTGGCTATGGTGTTGGGCTGCTAATAAGCGCGAGGTCCCGGGATCAAATCCCGGCCGCGGCGACCGCATTTCGATGGGGGCTAAATGCAAAAACACCCTTGTACTGAGGTTTATATGCACGTTAATTATTCCGGAGTCCTACACTATGGCGTGCTCATAATCAAATCGCGATTTGGGCACCTAAAACAGCATAGTTACATTTTTAATAAACTTTCTACCGGAACAATACGAAGTCACAAGTTCCACTACCTTAGGCACCAGCCGCTTTAAAGGACCCTGAACCACTGTTTATCGAAGTGGAGAAAGGCATTTGAAGGGGAAATAAGCTATTTCAGAAATACCTTGCCGCAAAAAGTACTCAATGCGTGCAGCAGAAGCGGAGTTATTGGCAATCAACACGGCTTCCGTGGTGCTTCCACTCCTTCAATGCCTCGCAGGCTTGCACTGCAAAGCGCGGGGCCCGCAACGCTCCGGCTTCTAAATGTGACCGTGGCGCGCAGTGCAAATTTGGTCTTGTATGTTAACGACGACGCCACTTCCGATTTTGCGCCTACGACGCGACAAACGTAAGCCAAACTCAGTCGTCCTCAGCAAGCCGGAGTGCGCTTATTCAGTAAACTCGTTGCGGCACCCCGCCACGATGCGGCATCTACGCAACGTAGCAGACCGCTGCCACATGTAGCTATTAGCTACCGTACAACCGTAGTGCGTATGCGCAGCGTTTGCTTTGTGCACGAAAAGGGTTGAGTACGTGCGCACCTCATATGCTGCACTCTAAAGGTATGTTGAGACTGCGGTCGTAACGTTAGCAAAGCGCATCTGTCGTAAAGCCCGTACCCTGCGTTACTAGCGTTAAGATCGTTAACAATGCTGGTCGTGCACATTGCCGGTTGCATACGTTACGCTTCTTAAGACCGGCCAATCAAAACGTGAGCAGGCCAGATGTGTATCAGAGAAACACAACCGTACGTACACACCACCGCTACACTATACCAGTGCTCGTATGCTACGCGCACACGCAAACGCAGTCATGGCCGTTGCTCTAACTGGGGATTCCGGAAGTCGCGTCACCAGAAATTTAAAACCGAAACTGCGGCGCTTGTTGGTCACGTTGCAACTGTCGTATCCGTATGAAATGTAAGTGTAGCGCGCCTTCCAACATCTACGCTCGCCTGTGGGGATGGCTGTTGCACTATTAACGCTTAAGCGTTATGGGCACGCCGCGCTTCGCAGTGCAAGGTCCGTGGACAAGGCATTGAAGGGAGTCGAACATCGGTGGCTTTAAAGGAACCCTGAAACGACTTCGACGATCTTGTACAAAAGTGCTGAGCCGTTAGTGTAGGTCCTTCTGGTCATTAAGTGAGACATCGAAGCGCTCCGCGAAAGCGTGTAATTTACTATAAGGTTTTTAAAATGTGCATTGCTATCGATCGCAGTGACGCCGCTCCTGTGAGTTTCCAGCCGCCCGGTTCCTGCTACGTAAGGGGGAGCGTGACGTCAGTAGGGACGACCTATCCAACTGGCTACCCACGTTGCGTCATCAAGAATGCTTGAAACATGCCAATGCATTAAACGTTATTTTGAATAGCTACGTATACATAGTAGTTTGTGAAACCCTAATAATAGTTATAGAAATGTAATAAATCTAGATGCTTCTTCAAACCAATGTCCCACTTCCGCCTGAGACGGCAGATCGTCTGCTACAGTTCGGGCAATGGGGTAGCCCATGGGAGGCGGAGAGGTTCTCACATGAAAATTGGAGCAGCGATGTCTTCCTTTGCGGAACGAACAAAATGATACCAACGCTGTATTACGCTCGTTGTGCACTGCAAGTGTGCGCAGGAAGTAAACTACGGCGACTACACGCTGTAGAAAGACGCGAGCGCTGCCCGTCCATGCCAACACTGACCTCCTTGGTCAGCACAGCGGTCACACGCAGTTCTGAAAAGCCGCTTTCAGCGGTAGCCGCAGGTTCCACATTTGTCAGAGAGTCAAGTTTTGTATATAGTTTCCCTAAAATGAAAGAAGAAAAATCCTCGCAAACCGAGATCCAAAAAAAAAAAAACAACCAGCGTTGCGAGGGAAATGCAACGTGCTTTACTACATGTCATATCGTCCGTCAGAAATCCGCCAGCTCGAGTTAGACTTCAGTATTCAAACCAGGTTGAGGGGGGGGGGGGGCACGAAAGGGGCTGTTGTGCTGTGGTTGACAAACTGCTGTTTGTGTCCTCATGCTGATAGGATTGATGGCAGTGTTGTAGACTGTAGGGATGCCCTGTTCTTCGGGGACATTTTCCAAGGAACACTCAAACATAATTACATATCACCCCTTATTCAATTCGTTTCCTGCGTTTTTAAAAATGCCTTTGACCTAACATATGACGTGATCATGTTACGTGGCCTACATAGCCTTGGCGCAGTAGATGTACGACAAGCATGCTGAACAACGGGGACGCACTGATATCATTTTTTTTTCGGGAGTCTGCTGCTGACGTTGAAGATGCACAAGAAGCGCCACCGGACTGGACGTCCTTACTGGGCGCTTTGCACGTGCTTGCCTGACTTTTGAATGTATTTTCAGCCTTAAACTTCTGTAGCTCTTTGCATTTATGAAAGTTTACTCTCATGTAATAATTTAGAGGACGCTTAAGCTTCGCTTTAAGAGTGGAACGCGATAGCTTTCAAAGATCCCTGGCTGCAATGATCAGGCTTCCCGGCAACTGAATTATGTTTTCTTGTATATATCAAATTACAATCTTACGCTATCACGTCTGTAGGCTGTGGTTAAGTCGTACTTTACGAGTTTTTCTGACGGTTTTATTTTCGGAAATTAAATTTTGCTCACTAACGCCTTGCGCACGCAGAGGGCCTGTGTGATCGGGGTGGTTCGGCAAGATTATTTCCGGCAACGACGCCGGCGCGCCCACGCCGACACCGACAACGACGCCGGATTTTCTGCGACACAGGGCCCTTAACGCTATCGCGTTAAAATAAAAGACTTTTGTACCGTCTCCTCCTCCGACGCAGAAAGTGTGGGTTTTAATTCCCGATAGATGTGGTTTCATTTTTTTGTGCGCCCTAATTTCTTTTTTTAGATTTTGGAGTAGCGAAACGTTATAAGTAGCCCATTTAGCCAAATTCATAAGTTAGTGGCAGCGCTTTCTTTTTATGCTGACAGCTACAAACAAATATTACCCGCGTAGTATAGAGACAGTCGTAAGCCTACCTATTAGATATTTTCATGTTATCAGGCGACACTCAAACCAAAATATTGCCGTAAACAGCTACTTGTTTTCTTATTTATTTATGATACACTCAGGGTCAACAAACATTACAGAGGGGAGTGGTGTATTTACATTGTAGTTTTTACATTGTCTATACGCATGCTGCAATGCTGCGAACGCCCTCGGCGGAGTCCGTCTCTTCTCGCTCAATTCCGCATCAAAAAGAAAAAAGGAAGTGCAAACGATCTGCGTGTTGCCACCGCGTCTGCATCAACCGCGCGCAATTCCTCTTCAATTTCGCTCCATGTAAGCCCAGTCTTACCACGTAGGAAAGAGACGCGGGAACACACTTGGTTCTAATCAACCCGAAGTAGACAACGCTTGCATCACTGCTTGAATGAGGCGGGACATAGCGATGGCCACATGGTGTAAAAGTTGAAGGGGAACACCGCGGATTGAGGGCAGGGTAATGTTTAACTACTCACACCTGTGTTATTAGAACACACTGACAAGAAACTGCCAGCCAGTGAGCCAACATTCCTTGAGAGATAACCTCTGCGTCTAGGCGCACGAGAAAAACTGTTTAAGGGGCCTCTTAAGGGAAATAATAGTGACGCAAGAGCAACCTTTGCTACAGGACGACAAACCGCCGCCGGCTGTTATCTGTCATAATTATTCTTCACGTGACCGGGGGCGCCGCAGATCCCATAGAGCTCTGTAATGCTTGTAGGCGGAAGCAATGCGTGGATGACAGTAATAGCGTGGTATGAAAGCGTGTGGTGCATGCCCTGGCACCCATCCCTCGTAGTTTGCTCAGTGCCTGGAGTGCCTCTATCTTGCGGCCATTGAGCAGAAGCCAGCGGGGGCTCTCCACGGAGAACTGGCTAGCGGCGACGAGCACGATGGCGCCAGCGAAGCACGCCATGGCGAGCAGCTCCACTCGAGGAACCTGCCCAGCACGTACGAGTAGAGGACGCCTGCAGCGATGGACAGCTGCACGATTCCTCCCTGGTAGCAGTGATGAAATGTCAAATCAAAATGTGGCTTACCTCAAAGCCAGAGAAGGGCAACGAGAGACGCCGTATTGGGGCTCCGAATTAATTTGAACTTCCTAGGGCTCTTCATCGTGTAACTAAAGGTTTTGCATTCCGCCACGGCTGAGAAACCCCGTGCTCGGCAGCCCTCGTGCACTGCAGCATAACGTCGTATCCTCTTGGCCACCGTGGCGGGTCGCAACGAAGGTAAGGCTTGATATTTGGGTGACAAAGAACAAACATGGCCTAAGTCACATAGACATACACACACCACGGTAGCTCAGTGGTTCTGGCTTTAAGCTGCTGAGTACGGGGTCGCGGATTTGATCCCCGCCACAGCGGGCGCATTCCGATGGGGAGGAATGAAAAACGCTCTTGCACTTTCTTGAACTCCTCCTGCATTCTGTGTCCACGCTTTTCAGGTAAAAGTACTTGTGCACTTTAGCCGCCCATTTATTGTGATCCATGTTCCTGAGTATTTCTTCGAAGTAAATTTTGCTCTATGCTTCTGATTCAAAAGAGGCCCAACCCATGGCACGCTGCACTGCCTCATTTGTGATTTTACCGTGGGCTCCCAAAGCCAACCGGCCTACCAATCTTTGGTTAATTTCGAACCCCGACAAGATATTGGATTTCAAGCATAGAATGGTATTTGCGAATGTTAGCGCTGGCACCATTACTCTTTTACAGATTCCACGCACCACCTCATCTTAATTCTGGCGCCCAAAGTGATCTTTGTCCATTATTGCTGCATTCCGCTTCCCCTTTTTTTTCAGATTATCTTTGCGGGTGCTTCATGCAAAACATTGAATTAGGGAATGGACAAATAGTGCAACAGAAGGTCCCCGGACTGATGTATGCGGACGACATACTGCTACTAGCGGAAATGCAAGAAAGATTTACAGACACATGCTAATATGTGTGGAAACACAGACACAAATCTAGGCTTGCTATTTGAGACAGAAAAATCTGGAATTATCTCTAAGGAAGAGATGAGCAATTACGTGGTGACAATTGAACAGCCAGTTATACACGTAGTCAAGAAATATAAATACCTAGGCATATACATAAACGAAGGAACGACCAATAAATTCTTAATGTTCTTAGTAATTTTCATGAAAACTTATTTGTTAGCATTTAGTTCTATATTCAGCCTACAGCACCAGTATACATGTTTTGAAGGTTGGAGTTAAGTACAATTTGGTCCTCACTGCATGTTATTTCATTAAACAGCCCACAGTGATCCGCGAATAATCTGATTTGTACGGGCACTGTAATTATGTTAACGATGTCATTAATATATATTAGAAATAATAAGGGCCCTAAAACAATGCCCTGTAGGACACCTGAAGTTACAGGAAGCTCACCTGGAAAGTTATTGTCAATTTGAACGAACTGCTTAAGGTTAGTAATGCACGCAGTTATCCAATTATTAGGTATGTTGGCAGGTTAATCAGTTCGAGTTTTTCGATAAGCTGTAAGTGTGAAACAACGTCAAACGCTTTCCTGAAATCCAATAATATTACATCAATTTGCCCAGACTTGTCAAGAACATTTGCGAAGTTATGAACGATGGTAATTAATTGGGTAACTGTAGAAAAGCCTTTACTAAATTCATTCTGGCAATTAGAGAGAATAATTTTATCAGTAAGGAACTTGTTAATCTCTTTGGCTATAATATGTTGCAGTAAGTTGCGACAGGAAGACTTTAGTGATATTGGATGATAATTCGTTAAAAGTGTAGCGTCACCCTTCTTTGGTACAGGTACGACACGTGCTTTTAACCAGTCACTAGGAAGGACAGCAGAGGACAATGATGCATGAAAAATAGTAACTAAAAAGTGGGACAATTTTTCTGCGTATCTGTGCAAGAAAATATTCGGTATGCCACCTAGTCCAGGTGAGGATTTAGTTTTCAGATTAAGCAGTATAGAAAGGACGCCTGGTTGCGAAACCATATCTGGCGGTGCAATATTTGCTATATCATTTGAAGATGGTGGATCACATGAACTGGAAAAAAGACGGAGAAAATACTTTTTGAAATGTTCAGCAATGCTTCGCTTCTCAAGGACCGGGCACCCCTCGTGTATAATTTGGTCAATTAACGATTTCTCCTTCAAAAAACCCCAAAACTTTCCCGGTGCATTCCGCATGAAATTGGACAGAGTGTGCTGAAAATACTTTTCTGTTCCATTTCTTTGCATTTCTTAATATATCACCGACTTTACTGTAACGGGAAGCGTTGCGCGTACAAACGGACAAACACAGGAAAAAAAGACTTGAACGGATAGAGCGCAAACTTTCAACTGGTTTTTTATTTGTGTAGAAGCCACAATATATAGACTGCTTTGACACGTGCCCCAAAAAGGAAGGGGGGGGGGGTAATGGGAGAAGAAGGGGGAGGGTTGCAAATCAAGCCCACCTCAATTCAACAGCAGCTGCGCAGAAAATTATTTTCCGCTCGATACAGGGTAACAGAAGTGTCACTTATGCAAGTATCGCCTTTTTTTTTTTCTTGATATAGAAGGCTTCTAAAAGTTCTCGGGAAGTTTTGTCGTTACTTTTGCCTAAAACCTTAATGCTATGAAACATAGGCACACAACCTTTGCATGCAATGCAATGAGCGGGCAAGTGCGCTCCTCTTTTTTTTTTTTGATTGACAAGGCATGCTCCCCCGCGCATTCATTCACGCAGCGCCCTGTTTGGCCCACATATATCCGTCCACATTTGAGCGGGATTTGGTAAACAACGCCCGTGGCACACTTCACGTACGGTTCGGCATGCTTCACTCCGCAACCGCTTCCCCGAAGTCCTCCATTGATCCTCGGGCATAACCCAGATAGCTTTTTTGGAGCGGAAAAAACCACCGGGATGCCATGTCTGTTGGCCACTTTTTTATGTTGTGGGCGACTTTGTGCATATATGGCACGACCGTGGTCTTCTTTCTGAGCAGACGCTCAGTGCTGCTGCCACGTTTTTCTTGTTTTGCCTTCTTAAGAAGTTTCTCCGCCACAGCCGTGATGAACCTCGCAGGGAAGCCGGCTGAATTCAGCCTGTTAATCGGATTGTAAAGCTGTCATGCATTGCATTCGGACAAGACTTTGTGAGAGCAGATTCCAGGCACGAGTTTGCAATCGCCCTCTTAACTATCTTCGAATGTGCAGAATTATATGGAAGAAGCTCTTTCTGTGCTCGTGGAGCGTAATGCCAGCAGATATGATGCAAGCCTATCTGTAATTTAATATCTAAAAACTGCAACGAACCATTAGTTGGCAGTTCGTGAGTAAAAGTCAAACCATTGCCATATTGTCTAAAAAGCGTTAAAATGCTATTCACTGAATCCGTGTTGGTCAAGGTTATTTGTTTGGATAAAACAATTAAAAAATCGTCGACATACCTAAAAGCCTTGAGTACCCCTTGGTTAGAAAATTCATGATTCAGGGTATCGTCAATAGCAGCTAAAAATATATCACATAGGATCGGGGCGACACAGGAACCGATACAAATACCTTTCCTTTGAATGTAAAAATCATCGTTAAAGATATAAAGGTGACCTGCAAATAAAATTCGAGGATGGACATGAAGCTGTCTACTGCAACCCCAGCGGAGTTTTGAAAGGCTATTTCGCCATTCCTTTCAATGCATTCTCTGACGGCACTGTAACTGTTACTGCAACTGGCCTGTACGAGCTCATCTTATGCTTGTCACCTTTGCTTTGGTAAATTAGGTTCATCTTGCTTTCAGGAAATCCAACCAGAATATTTTTCCTTGCAATCAATTGCTCTATGGCATTAGTCAGCAGTGCCTTGTTCTTCGGACCGAGGCTGCGATCAATAACGATTATGTTGATTTATTGGCCTCCACTTCGAAACGGGTCGGTGACAAGGAGTCACCTAGCCTGCCTGAGTTACTCAGGTATGCTATATATGCTTTTCATTCTACCATTTTTGTATACGTCTCTTTAATCTTTCTTCTCTTCCCCAAAACATCTCTACCTACCGTGTACCGCTAAATATGACTGTAACGGATCCGGTCGTAACAATCTGTTCCCTGCTTTTTTCTTACCAATACTCTAAACGTCTCTTGCTTATCTCGACTGCTGACCGGTTGATCCTTCCGTCCACATTAATTGCAAACGCTTCTGGAACGTGTACGTTACAGAGGTGTACGTTCGGCTGCGGGACGGCGGCGCCATCTAGGAGCGATGGCACACACTACTTCGCCCGAGCAGTGGAAGGTAGAGGGGGAAACCGGCCTGGGCATGCGGCTCTATGACGCGAAGAGCCGCGAGTACACGGAAGAGAGGGCACCGGAGTAAATTTGCATTTGATTTGAATTTGCATTTTTATTGACACAAAACAATTTACAAAAATGGATTTGCAATAATGCATCTGAATCCCTAGCCTGAGGCTAGTTGGGTTTCATTTAAGTATAATTATCAAAAAGATTATGTCACATAACAAAACAATAAAGATTCAAATAAAAACATTTTACTAACATTATAATACTTTAAAACTAATTATAACACAATTATTACGCTGCAGTACTATTTCAAATGTTTGCTGCATTTATACAAGTAAGTTTCATGACATTCGCAGACATATTGTTACGATTGTACAAGGAATACGTTCATGTATGCACTATCGTGAGCAATATAAAAGGGAACACAGGAGCGCGTGTCAGAAGCCTCGAACCCTGCTATGGCGATACGCGGCGGCCGCCGTCGAAAACAATGTGCAAAGGGGGACGCTGTTCTAATAACTGTTGGTACCCCCCCCCCCCCCCCCCCATGGGTCTGTTTACAGAATGTACGGAACTTCTACTCGCCAGCGCACAGTGATAACTGTTTAATATTGCGGTTACTGGTAACTTTGTGCGCCGAAGCGTGGCCAAAAGTATCACTATTTTAAGGCGTAAGAAACTCATCGCGTCCATTGATAGGAAAAAAAATTGATTGAAAATACAAACCAAGGTCTAAAAGTTCCGTCATACGGCTGCACAAAGAACAAAACATTAAAGAAAGCATGAAAGAAAAAAAATGACTCGCTGTACGTCACTGCGGCACATAACCATCTCGCCGGCTTTCGGCGGCCAATGAGACGCCGTAAGCTGCCGTTTAAGGACAAACGCAGGCGCGGTGGGAGTGCCAACAGTTAGCGGAAGTGCGCCCCCTTTTCCCCTCTGTTTTCGACAGCGCCATCCGCGTATCGCTCTAGGTCAGTTTCGAGGCTATTTGCCACGCCTTCGCGTGTTCCCTTTCATATTGTTCACGATAGTCCAGAGCAAAACACATTGTAAGAGGGTTTATACACAAATGCAATAACGTACAACGTAACTATACATGGTAGTCAATTCAAAATGGTTACTCGTCCTTTAAAGTAATTTTTTCCTGGTTTTTAGCAATTAATACGTGGATATATCATATACATAAGAAATGTGTTTTCGATGCTAATTAGGATAAATTATTAGTCTGTTTCAGTTCTAGTGGAAGGTTATTCCATACGACGACTCCGTTTGCTGTAAGTTTTCTATTACCGTAAACATTTTTTGTTTGCTGTTGCAGTTGCCTTTTAGTTTGTTACGGCTTTCGTGGCGATAACATTAAAAAATATGATGAGCAGACTGGGTAGTTGCTGCTAATACTAGAATGGACCATTAGTGTATATTTATAATAAATTAGAGTGGTTAGCGGCGTGATATTTAGGCTTCTAAAGAAGTCGCATGTTAACGTCGTATGTGCAGTATAGCCTGAATTTATCATGAAGCATATAGCTGTTTTCTGGAGTATTATAACTGGTTCTACATATGTGTAATATGTGTGAGCCCAGGTAACTCAACAGTAACTTAAGTGGCTATGAATATACTGAAATAAATTATTCGTAATGTTGGCATGTCAAATATGTATCGGTATTTGTACTAGAGAAAACAAGCTTTACTAAGTTTCTTGCAGACTTCGCCGATATGAGGTTTTCAGTTAGAAGATTCATCAAGTATAATGCCTAAGTATTTTATCGAATTCACTCGTTCTAGCGCTGAATTATTTAGGGTAAGCGTACATGAGTGTTCTTCCAGAATTTTGCGCGATGAATTAAAAACAATATACGTGGTTTCATGTGTATTTAACGCTAGTTTGTTTGAAGAGAACCACTTGTGGATATCGTCAAACTCTGAATTCGCACAAATAAAGGTATGGGCCGGAAAGTCTTGGGCGCATATGAGAGCTGTATCGTCAGCAAACATAGATATTGCAAAGTTTTTTTATCTCGCAATGAAGGTCGCTAATGCATAGTGAGAAAATATTGGTCCACGAATTGAGCATTGGGGTGTACCTATGGTTGTTTCAAGATACTCGTACCTGGTATCAGCTACTTGCACTGTGTGTTTACGGTTTTCTAGATAATTTTTTGAAGAATTCCAGGCACATTCCACGAAAGACATATAATTCGTTTGTTTAATAATATGCTGTCATTGACAGTATCAAAGGCTTTTTTTTGTCGAGAAATATACCTACACTGTTCAATTGTTATTTAAGTGGAAGTTAAGTTCAGATAAGGACAAGACGGCTGCGTCAGTTGGCCTACCCTTTCTAAACTCACGCTGACAGGGTTTAAGAATACTTTATCATTCTATGAAAGAGGTAATATGTTTGACTATTAGTTTTTCGCATACAATATTTACAGTACTTAGGATGGAGATCAAACAGTAGTTTTATGGGTTGTTTTTGTCAACAGCCTTGTGAATCGGGATTATTTTTTAAAACGTAAGAAGGTCGGCATACGCAGATGTATAAAGCGATGTCAAATATTTTTTCTAAAGGTACACAAAGGATATTGATGCATTTCTTGAGCGCCAAAGAAGCGTTGCCACAACCGACTGAACATTTGACTGGCATAGCACTAACTAGAGTTACAATTTCACTAGCTGTTAAATCTGTAAATTTAAAGGTATTAGGATTGCGAGATGGATACGTAATGTATTGTTCGTTCATATTCGTAGCCATAACCTGAGAACCTACTGAACCAAGATGGCCTCACGTGGCATATGTGCGGCGCCCCCTGGCAACCGCGTGGACGGTCACATCTGCGCCTCCAAGGTGAGATCGGGTACCCCAAAAATTTTAGCGCCGAAAGCCACCTAGCCTCTTTCAACCCCTATAACGCTGGGTGCGTTTAACGATGCATTGCAATGCAGAGCGCCTCGTTCGGGGCATCCTTGAACCAGATAAGAAGGTGCTCGTGAACACAGCCTCGTAAGCTTCGGTCTATATAGATTCCAACAGGGCAGGTTGCATCTGCTGCATTTTTCCTCACTTTTTGCGCTCCTTCCCTTCACGACCTTCTGATGTCATGTGCTACTCAGTACATTGGCGTTCCAGTTGTTGCACTCCAATGCATAAAAATTCATTTTTGACGCATGATTGGCAGCGCATATCATATAACTGGTAAAATCCTCAAAATTCATTCTGCCTTGTAATTTGAGAGGTGAAAATCGGTTGATCGCACAAGTACAGTCGGCCTCTTCCGGCAGTTTAGTCCCCGGATTACAATTGTTGTATATCGAAGGCAACTTAATTCCATGCAGTCTATAAAACATCTGGTGTGCCGACCGCATCACACGCAATCAGACGACCCACATCACAATGATTAATCTGCAATTGTACAATAGCACTAGCTAAGTGCTATCAACTTTTTCTTGAATCTGTCGCATGTTAAGGCAACACCTCGACACTGACGATCACAGCAGCTTTACACAATCCATAGGAAAAACTGGTGTTAACGAACTAGGGTGCGAGTTTATTGTTTGCCTATAGATACTCATACATGGGGCCTGGTCGACAGACATAGAAGAGAAAAATGTTACAGTGACGTTTCACTTCGTGAACGCGGGGGACGCGATAGCGTACGGGAACTACAGGGCACGCGAAGCTATCGGCTCTCGGTGCACCTCCACGGTCCGCATCGCAGATCGCTTTCAAAAGAGGGCTCGCGCGGCCGCGCCATACACAGAAGCCACCGGAATAGTACTCCGCCCCCCCACCCCCCAGTGGGAAGATGGCGCGCTTCCACCCCGCTTTCCTGCCTTGCGCGCATGAGATTCAGCCGCCATCGTCCGCTCACCGTCGCACGCTTTCACTCGCACATACGACATACGGCGCGCGAAGACGATGTTATCGCGAGACGAACCCGATAAGTCCATTCCACAGACAACACCCGTAGCAACTGCCAGAGGAGGTCAAACCAGCGGGCCTACGTATTGAAACTTAGTCATGATATATTCCTGCGTTACGTGCAATTATAACTAGGAATTCAGATGCAGTATATAACCAAATAAATAATAGGATGGAGGAACGGTACCCGGCGGTCATCATATGTGGTTTATAGCCAAGTACGCAAAAGCCCCTGTTCACTCAAATACTTCATACAGATCATAGACAAGTAGATATATGGAGCTCCGCTAATACAAGTGCAAGTCAGAAGGGACCGTTTCTCGGCCACTACAGCTCATCTGTCTTACCAGTCAGGGTGACAGCAGTGTTTAACTTTCGGTAGTCGTGCTATACTGACAGCTTTATTACTACGGATGCCACATCATGCTCTCCATATGACAGCATACCAAGGTGCCCCGGTGCCGAGGCAGCGCGACCTCCGTGACATAGGCCGGCACGCAGAGCGACACAATGCCGGTGGCGACGCCCGTCATGAAGCGGCCCGCGAGGAAGAACAAGCTGGAATTGGCTGCGAAGATCACCGAGTAGCCGGCCATGTAGGCCAGCGCGCTGACAAGCAAGGTGAATCGGCGCCCCATGGCCTGGCAGAGAAAGGTGCCCGCCACAGAGCCCGGAATTGCACCCAACGGCAGTAGAGAGGTCAGCCTGAACGAAAATCCCAGTGTCCGGGTGACGGCAACAACCATAAGGATATCACTCAAGGGAACTTGTAGGCTACTTGTCAGAAATGGTAGGCAGTCATTTCCTAACTCACTGTTCGTTATCAAATGTCCACAAACATCCATTTCCACCCTGTGAAAGTGGATGTACAGCGAAGCTGTTTGCCGACGTTAGACGACATCAGACAAGCATCACCACCGCAACCGACGTACATCACGCGCGCACCGTACTTGTACGGAATAGCAGCATGTATGCTCATTCATCTAGGCCCTACGCCAAGCGCAAGTGCCTTATTGAACTAATTGAATTTGTCAATGTAAATTGCGTCAGAAAATTCGTAAAGAACCACTTACACACAAGCTGCGGACATGATAGCTTCGGATTGAAATTCGAATATATTTATTTTATTTTTACTTGTTTATACTTATTAAACTTGGGCCCAAATGGGGACCCAAGCATGAGCGGCAGTATACATGAATATTTCAGTATACTATATATGCATACACAAATGAAAAAGAAATAGAAAAGCAATGCAACACAAGCAATGATCAGAAAAAAATGAAAGCGACGACTAAAGATTGATAGACGATACAGTGAAGGTATAAAACTTGACAAACACTAAAACAGTATCCGAAGGAGTTCAAGGCATCAGGAAAAAGACGATACGCCCGTACGAGCACTTGCAACTATTCTAGCGAGAAAAAATGCAACAAGTACCATTGGTAAGTTGATAAACGAGCGAACGTTACAAAATACTGGAAATACTAGAATAAGAAAGATGTCGAATGTATCAAACAAAATTCACGTGTAAAACAAAAAAGCAGTAACAAGGCTCGCCTAACAATACCGTTAACATTAAAGACGCATGCGTTCAATAGAATCAGTGCTTATCAATTCTGATAATGGCAGGCTGTTCCAATCTGTTATAGTGCGCTGGAAGAAAGAAAACTTGGAGGTTAGTTCGGGTGTTATAAGTAGAGACCGGATTTTAGGCGAATGCCTTTTTGGTTCCTTGCGCTCCTATCGCCCCACTTTGATATATGAGCATGAATTAGAGGTTAAGAAGGGCTTTTATAGTGTTTTATAATGCCTATAAATGCCTATTTTGGCGTTTGTGCCTAAATGCCTATAAATGCATATTTTCAATATCGGCGCCTATATGAACACTATTTACCCTCAAGTTTCGCTTTCGAGTGCAGTTAGAGACCGTTATTCATGTTACCGGGCAATATTGACTGTACAGAACTTAATTGGGTTTACCCTAGTCGTCTAGTTCAACCAAGTACTGGAAAACAACCGCTAGCAGCAGTGAAATGGCAGGCGCCGGCCAGCATACGCCGCCGCGCTGACATGGCGCGAGCGGTTGGCGAATGCGAAACCGCGGAGAGCCGTCACGGGAAAGGAGAGTGAAGAGCAAAAGAAAGAAAATTGTGATGCGCATGTGGCTTTTGTTTTGTTTGTAATTTACTTTTTAAGGTGTTCACCGCCGTCAAGCATTCCTTTTCAGCGTACAAGATCATTCTCAGTGACAAGAGGACAATTTTGAATCCAAAAATCTGGAGATGGTGGTAGTTTCCTATTGTTTCCACAATCTTCACAGTGATTCTTACACTACGTTCCGCGTGCCCTCTAAACAGATTTCTTCAAACATGTGCTCATAAAATGGGCGGCAGTGTATTTGGCAGTGTTGGGACGCTTTGCCTGCACAATTGGGGTAATGTCATTGTATATGAGAAAATTGCCAGAGTTGTACCTAACAGTCCTTACGTAAGAACATGTTAATTCCTTAATAAATCGTATCCTCTCTTGCATTTATTATTTATCTGTTTTTCTTGTGTCTTAATTTAATTGGGTCAGGTAGACAAAGTTGCGTTTTTTTAATCAGTATTCCCAACTTTCAAGTATTCTTTTTCATGCCTGTTTCACTATATGCGACGCTCGAGTACAGGGGCCGTTGAACATGAATATGGGAAGTGCGCTTGCAGAATTAAGCCAATTGATCGTCATTAGTCCAGCAGTTTTATGGGGCAATTGCACGGCTATGTTCAACTGTTGGCGCCTTTGTGCCATCATACACAATAACATTTTTTTTTGTCGTAGATACAGGTCGCGCACGTCTTCGTTTGAAATAATTTGCATTTATGTAAAAATTTATTGTGCCTACATTTACGACGTTGGAGGCCTAGAACGTTGTTTTGCCTGCCTATTTTTGGCGCCTAAAACGCGCTTTTTTAATGCCTAAAGATCCGGCCTCTAGTTATAAGGTGTTAAAGAATCAGCGTGACGATGCCGTGTTCGACGTAAGTGGTTTAACATTAGCCTGTGGGTATCGTTAGAATAACGGCATCGTCACGTGATGCTATCGCCTGATGGCGTAGGTTGATGACGTCATCAAGTCAAGCGTGACGTCACGCGATGACTTCACGCGATGACGCCTTCGTCAACTGATGATGTCACCTGATGACGTCATGTGATGCCTCTTGAGAAGCAGCACAATGTGCGCTTCCCCGTTCTTTGCACTGTCCTCGGGATCGGCCCACATTTTTTTGTGATCGCCGCTCACGCGGACACGAAAACTCGCGACCAACTATAGGCTCACAGCTTCGACGTAAAATGATCAATCAACCGCTTGACATTCTCTTTTCGTAGCACCTGATACACTTGTTTTTTAACGCCAAGATTCCAATTAGTGCTTGCAGGGGTATTCTTGAAATCTCAGGCTGCATTCTGTATAAGCAGTTATATGTACGCATATCGGCGAGAATCTTCAATGTGGGCCACAGAGCCTGCGCACATTTACTGTGCAGAAACTACGACACGTACAATAATTATGCATTTTCTTATATGTATTCTCGTTGAGTGCTCCAACAGTGCCCTAGGTTACGGCCTCTTCGCCACCAGCCTGATATTCGATCCAAGGTTCAATACCCTACTTGCCTTACTAGTAGAAAAGCACGTAACACTTACGGGTAATTCATGCTCGTACCTTCGTACTTTTCGACCGCTGTGGTAACGTTTGTGCCACAAATTCCCATTGGCGAGGCCGGCATTAAGGCTACGTTCACACTTGGGAAGCGGCAAGAGGGCGGAAAGGCCAAGGCGGGCGGGAAATGTTTCCGCGAATGTGCAAGTTGTTCACACTTGTGCTGCCGCCGCGGCCGCCGCTGCCGCTTTCGCCCACATCCATATAGTCTGCGTACGTTTGTCGGCGTGGTGGCGCTCTTTATCGCACCACTTTGGGCGGTATGTTCATTCATTGACCCATCCGTCATCAAAAGCGACCATTTCTCGCAACTTCGAGTGTCATCTGTGACTTTCGGTAAATTCCTCGTTGGCGTTCCGTAATTCTTCTCGCACGGGCGCGGTAGCGCTGACTCACTGGTTGGTGCCTAGGCGTGATTATGTTTCTTGAATAACTTTACTAGTTGTAACAACGTATCATTATTTCATATTATGGACGGGCCGTCCATAATATGAAATAATGATATACACCAAAGCGCCAATACACCAAAGCGGCGACGGGAACACCAACCCAGGCTGGTCCTTGTGTTGGGGCTCGCCGAGGCCTGCGCGTCCTATAGACGCGAGACCTACGATCCGACCTCGGCGGCCCCAACTCACGGACTGCCCTGCTTGCAGCTTTGATTCCGTAGCTCTCCACACCTTGGGTGCCCTGGAGATCCGGCGCCGCCTGCTTTAATATAATTTCAGGTGTACTCCTGGGGACTCCGTTTGCCGGTTACATGTTGCCTCCTGGAACAGTACTGGTAATAAAAATCTATCTATCATAGCGATGAGAAAAGCACCCCGCAACGAAAAAATCGCCCCGCGACTTCTGCAACATACCGCGCCCGTGTGAATTGAATCACGGAGCGCAAACGAGGAATCTGCCCAACCTTTTTTTTTTTCTTTTTTGCCATGGAAGTGAAAGCAGAAATAATTTTTATACTTCTACCTAGTTGTTTTCTTGAAATGGACAATCAACAAAGGAAGAAGCAGAACCTCGGAATCGGCTTTGGTGGGTTCGCCCGGTTTTGCAAAAGCGCAAGAAGTTGGGGCACGCCAAGGCATTGTTGCCGAACCTGCGGTCGCGTGACTTTGAATACTATGGCGAGTATTCCTGACGGTACATTTTATTAACACTCCTGTCGTAGAGCAAGGCCTGGTTCTTGATCACGTCGATCAGCATCGCAGCCGACACTTTTGATGCAATGTTCAATTTTATGACCGGATGTTTACATGCCAGTGCAGCTTCCGGTGGAGCGGAACGACTTTCCGCCACTTTTCCGCTTCGCCGTGGCGAGAACATCAGTCCGAGACCTATTTGGCTCGCCACCTGGTTTGCCGCCTATTTTGCCACCTAGGTGGGAGAATTTTTCAGTTTTTGCCGCTTCCGCCTGCTTCGAGATCAAATATGAAGGTGGCAGAGCGAGAATTCAGTTCCGCTCGGCGTAGCCTCCTTCCTGGGTACCCTTCGACGGGAAACCGGAATGAAGTCGGAACTTCAGATTTAGTACCCATTGTCTACGCCTTTTACAGAATGGTTACAGAATGGATACCAAGAGAAGCAAGCGCAGTCGAGGACGGCAGAAAACTAGGTGGGTCATGAAGTTAGGAAATCTGCAGGTTCAAGTTGCAATCAGAGAGACAGGGGTAATTGGAAATCGCAGGGAGAGGCCTTCGTCCCAGATTGGGCCTAAAAATGGGCTGATGATGATGATTATGATGTGTATCCCCTTTTGATAAAGTACATCCGCCGCATCCGCCACCGCGTGTCGGCACGTTGCTGGTGAGTTGAAAAGCGCGGCGCTTTGGATTTACACGAAATCAAGTTATCCACACGCTGACCCTTACCGTGATGACAACCGCGTTAGTCCGAAACTAAAGGAAACGAGCATGCATTTAATTAAACGCCAGGAAGCAGGGGTCTAATTAATTAAGTGAATGTGTCGGGCTAGTTTGTTGAACATCTTGAACTAGGGAACAGCGGGAAAGATGAGGATGAAGAGCAGGCACGCAACAACCGCACGTAGCACTGCGTGTTACACAGTTACAGCACTATGTGTGGTTGTTGGGTACCTCATCCGAGTCGTCGTCTTTCGCACTCTTCCCTAGTTCGAATGAATGAGCCTTTTTTTTTACAGCGAAGCTATTAAGGGCTCACTCTTCGATGGTCGCGTCAGAATGTAGAAAAAATACTGTCATTGGCCGTATGCTGTATGTGCGAGTAAAAGCGCGCGAGGGCGATGATGATGATGTATGGTGTTTAGTGGCGCAAGGGCCAGGTATGGCCAAAGAGCGCCAGGCCAGTGTTCATGAGTTGGCAATGGAGCAATGAATTGCGAAAGGTAGATATGTCGTGGCTCTAAAAGGGCCTAAAAAACAATCGCTGTAAAATGCGTAAAAAATATATGTAATAAAATTATGGCAATGGCTAATGAGGTGCACTATGAACACGAAAGAAGAAATTGCAAGATAATGAAGATAAACGAAATATATCACAGATAAAACTTCAAAAACACTACTGCCTTGACAGACCCTTTGAAACGCAAGGGCCTGGAGGCGCGTGCTATGCAAAACTACTATCCCGGCGACATACTCTGGAGAGAGGATGCGCTACGAAACTATTGAGCAAATAACATGTAATACTACATCGCTCAGAAAATCCAGGACAGCTTTAGTGCTAAAGAGAGGTTTGTCGCCAAGAAACATAGCGGGATGGAGAGAGAGACGGTACCGGTACGATAGAGGAAAGTGCCTTTTTCTCTCTCTTTCAGGTTCCCTGCACTCCACGAGGACGTGGAGCACGGTAAGCATCTCTCCACATCTACCACAGGTGGGCGGGTCATTTCCCGTTAAGAGAAAATTGTGGGTGCCATATGTATGTCCTATTCTCAGACGAGACAATAGGACATTAGTTCTTCGTATTTTCGTAACGGGATGCCAGGGACCTATCTGTGGCCTAACTAAGTAGAGCTTATTGTTCGCTTCGGCGTCCCACAAGTGCTGCCAGTGGCTTCGAAGTTTCTCAAGTAGGGCTTGAGATCTCTGGCAGGGATTGAAGCGGTAGGGTTAAAGGCTTGCGATGTAGTTGACGTGGCCATTTCATCAGCTACAACATTGCCCTCGATGCCTCTATGGCGACGCACCCAGCATATAATGACATGATGGTTAGATATGTACGCTCTTCACAGAAGGGAATACAGCTCAATGTGGACCGGATTTCTGTGTTTACAGAGCGATTTCAGGGCTTTTACAACGCTTTGGGAATCTGTAAATATAATGGCTTTTTGAAGTTTTGATTTCATTATGTGTTTTACAGCTGACAATAGTGCGTAGGCCTCAGCCGTAAAGATACTTGTTTCCGGATGGAGTACACCGGATTCCGAGATGGATGGGCCGACGGCTGCATAAGACACCCCGGCATGTGGCTTGGAAGCGTCTGTGTAAAGCTCTGTACATGAGTATTTAGATTGGAGTTATACGAAATGCATTTTAATGTGTGCTTCTGGCGCGTGTTTAGTGACCTCTACAAACGATCTATCGCAATCTATGAGTTGCCACTGTCATGGCGGTAACAGTTTCGCTGGAGCCATAGGGCACTGTTCAAGAACTGGAACACCATTTCCTCACTCAGGTTTCTTACACGTAAGAGAACGGCTTTCTCGCTGCAGGTCGGTTATGGAAGAGTGTGGCACTGGTTACATCGTTTATTGTTGAATAAGAAGAATGTTCGATGTTCGCGTGTATTTTCAGATAATATGTAAAACTGCTATATGATCGCTGGAGATGAAGTGACCACTGATTCGACTCTACAGATAGGCTCTGGATAGGACTTCTTCTGAAAGCCCCAATCGCGAGACGGATACCCAGCTGGTGAACCGGGTCTAGTATTTTTAATGCACTTGGCGTTGCAGAATTATAAATTATAGACCCGTAATCGGCGCGAGGGCGAGGGACGCGCGCTTTCACGGGGAGCGAACGCACGGCGGAGAGCAAACGCGCCTTCCCAGTGGAAGGGGAGCGGTGGGCGAGGAGTGCATCGAGGCACCCTAGACTGCGCGTCCGTGCCCGCTCTGCCACTGCGGCGCATGCGCGCAGCGCTGCCGGCCTCTGCCGCCTGTGCAGCCGACTCTCTAGGCTCTCGCCCGCCTCTCCCTTAACAGTGTCGACAACGGCGTTTAGCCGTTCCGTCACGTAAACATCGCGCTAGCGCTCTTATCAGTTGCCCTTACGACTCGTCATCGCCCGGCCGCGTGCCGTTCGTTTGGAGGAACAACGCAACGAGCGACGGGGAACTGGCGACTCAATCTCCCACGCGAAAGGAGGACAGCGGAAATGCAGCGCGAGAGGGAGGGGTTGCGGCTTCTGCTCTGCGAGCAACTTGTACTTTGCGCGGCGCCGGGCGGTCGCGCACACCGTATCTTGAAAGCAATTTCCAACACGGCTCATACCTTTGTCTGCGCTGTGCTTCCACCGCTCAGTTTTCGTTGAAGCGATAGGCGGCATGAACTTTCGCTCGCTCGTGCGAGCGCGCTTGCTCACGCCAGCGTTTTGACAGCGGTTGTGTGCGGTCACACAAACAACGCGCAGAACTGTTGTCGACGACGGCGGCGTTTAGCCCGCGTTCGCACCGAACGCGCGCGGCATTGGTGACGTGTTTATGAGGATCGTGCCAACCTTTGCCGTACACCCTATGGCGGTGTACCGTAGCGTCCATAAGGTGATGGTCCCTGTGGTCACTGAATAAATGAAAACCACCGGATCATATATATTTCTTATTTTTTTAATAGTTCCAATAACCAATTACACCATCACATCTTAATAGTCATAAATGGAAATACATAATTCCCACCATAGAACAGTTTCGCTGATGTTCCATCTCCACGCAAGTGGAAGGGCTGACAGTTCTTTTTTCTCGTTAGGACATTTCCTCATTGCACGGCCACCTCAGTTAATATTACGTTCCGTCTCCGAAATCCCTGCCGTCTATTTCGAAACACAGCCAACGAAATCCTTCGTTATTGCTGGTGCAGGGGTTCAATTCAAAAAACGTTTCCTTAACAAATTTAGTCCGCCAATTAAACCGCATCAACCGCCTGTGCAAGCAGGTTTGGCGTAGCTCGCATAGCGTCTTCTTCTTCTCTTTCTGGGGTTTTACGTGCCAAAACCAGTTCTGATTATGAGGCACGCCGTAGTGGAGGGCTCCGGATTAATTTCGACCACCTGGGGTTCTTTAACGTGCACTACAACGCAAGCACACGGGCGTTTTTGCATTTCGCCTCCATCGAAATGCGGCCGCCGGGGCCGGGATTCGATCCCGCGACCTCGTGCTCAGCAGCGCAACGCCTTAGCTGACTGAGCCACCCCGGCGGGTCGCATAGCGTCTTTATTTAAATTGGCGTTAGTTTAAATATGAACACCCTGTATAAACACTGACTCTTCGAATAAACCTTCAGATCAACATACCTGGTGTTTCAGCGAACACTGTCAACCATTTTTAAAGGCTGCCTGGGGCAGATAGCACAATTCTACCTCGTGAGCTGGTCTACTCGAAAAAGGGAACATTACTTGCACACAAAATTGAAATGCTAATCGACTAATTAACAAAAATTCACTAATTAAGTTTTTAACCAATTACCTTATGGGCCATATTGCAATTTACAAATTCTAGCCGTGGAGTTTACAAGGCGGATCCACTTAGAACAAATTCTGAGGATGACACCAGTTTCGAGGTATTAATTCCCGAACTTTGCGGAGAAATGCATTGGCGTTCCTGTTACAGTTGCGCTTCAATGCATAAAACGACGTTTTGTTAAGAGATAATGATGACATTTTAACTTCTTACGAAGTACTCAGAGTTAAACAAATAGCTAAAAGCAAGCAACGAAACCAAAAAGTTCGATAAACATTTTACTCGACAAGCAGTATGCGCTTGCCTTTGCACCTGGGAGGCGCTCACGACAACGAACAAATCGATCCCATTGGCTCTACGTGTATGTCAACACCCTGGTCTCCCGCGCATGCTCGCACGGCTCGCATGAGCAACGCTGTTCACGCGCACAGAAGCGCAGACTAGCCGATAACTCCGCGCTATTTAGCAGTGTCGCTTGTAATCTCACAAACCTAAAAAAAAACTGTGGAAAAATTTGTCACGAAAAATTTCAAATGTCCCTCATAATACAAAAGAAATTGTCCAGGTTGGGCTTCAAAACCACGCCGTTTTGATATTTTACAGCTACATCTTGAAACAACTTGCCCACAAAATGCATGGTGCGGTACATTTTCATGATAGAACGTGAGGAAGCTGCTCAGCTTTGGATGCTAAATATCAAACGGAGTATAGCTGGTATTGCTCATTCTATTAAGGATACCGCTGCTTGTCAGGTCTTGTCTTCCGACCACACAAGGGAGAATGGAACAGATATTCTCTTCATCAGGGTTGAGGACGGAGCAACTTACGCTGCTGTGGTAACCGCCAGCGGGTTCTTCAATGGTAAAGGGTATTAAAATATTCAAGGAGAACTTATGACGATTATTTATTCGACTGCGCCGTCATGATGTTCAGCCTGGTGATTTTAATATTGATTTGTTCTGTAAAACAATACGATTAGCCTTGTTTTCGGAATACATGAGGTTATATAATCCGATCACTTAGCCTAC